>NW_027479034.1:0-271383 GCF_051014685.1 Ptiloglossa arizonensis | reverse complement strand
GTTATTCGTTTCGAGCATCAGAACTGCGATAATTTTGAGTTTCTCAAGCGTTTCTTACCTCCAAACTGCCATATCTAGCGAACGGATTGACCGATCCGCAAAATTTCTGTTGCATCTGCAAGTAGAAACTCGCCCGATTACAACGGTATGCGCACTTTTCCCCTAGGCCGTCCTAGTTTTTCGTTTCGAGGATCAGAACTGCGCAAATTTGGGGTTGTCTCATGCGTTTCATACCTCCATCTGCCATATCTCGCGAAGGATTGACCAATCCTCAAAATTTCTGTTGCATCTGAAAGTTGAAACTCGCCCGATTACAACGGTATGCGTACTTTTCCCTAGGCCGTTCTAGTTACTCGTTTCGAGCATCAGAACTGCGAAAATTTTGAGTTTCTCAAGCGTTTCTTACCTCCAAACTGCCATATCTAGCGAACGGATTGACCGATCCGCAAAATTTCTGTTGCATCTGAAAGTAGAAACTCGCCCGATTACAACGGTATGCGCACTTTTCCCCTAGGCCGTTCTAGTTTTTCGTTTCGAGGATCAGAACTGCGCAAATTTTGAGTTTCTCATGCGTTTCTTACCTCCAAACTGCCATATCTCGCGAACGATTGACCAATCCTCAAAATTTCTGTTGCATCTGAAAGTAGAAACTCGCACGATTACAACAGTAATGTGTAGTTTTCCCCTAGGCCGTTCCAGTTATTCGTTTCGAGCATCAGAACTGCGAAAATTTTGAGTTTCTCAAGCCCGTTCTTACATCCAAACTGCCATATCTCGCGAACGGATTAACCGATCCGCAAAATTTCTGTTGCATCTGAAAGTAGAGACTCGCCCGATTACAACGGCATGCGCACTTTTCCCTAGGCCGTTCTAGTTATTCCGTTTCCATCATCAGAACTGCGCAAATTTTGAGTTTCTCAAGCGTTTCTTACCTCCATACTGCCATATCTCGCGAACGGATTGACCAATCCGCAAAATTTCTGTTGCATCTGAAAGTAGAAACTCGCCCGATTACAACGGTATGTGTACTTTTCCCCTAGGCCGTTCTAGTTATTCGTTTTCGAGCATCAGAACGGCGAAAATTTTGAGTTTCTCAAGCGTTTCTTACCTCCAAACTGCCATATCTCGCGAACGGATTGACTAATCCGCAAAATTTCTGTTGCATCTGAAAGTAGAAACTCGCCCGATTACAACGGTATGTGTAGTTTTCCCCTAGGCCGTTCCAGTTATTCGTTTCGAGCATCAGAACTGCGAAAATTTTGAGTTTCTCAAGCGTTTCTTACCTCCAAACTGCCATATCTAGCGAACGGATTGACCGATCCGCAAAATTTCTGTTGCATCTGAAAGTAGAAACTCGCCCGATTACAACGGTATGCGCACTTTTCCCCTAGGCCGTCCTAGTTTTTCGTTTCGAGGATCAGAACTGCGAAATTGTGAGTTTCTCAAGCGTTTCTTACCTCCAAACTGCCATATCTCGCGAACGGATTGACCATTCCGCAAAATTTCTGTTGCATCTGAAAGTAGAAACTCGCACGATTACAACAGTATGCGTACTTTTCCCCTAGGCCGTTCTAGTTACTCGTTTCGAGCATCAGAACTGCGAAAATTTTGAGTTTCTCAGCGTTTCTTACCTCCAAACTGCCATATCTCGCGAACGGAATGACCAATCCGCAAAGTTTTTGTTGCATCTGAAAGTAGAAACTCGCCCGATTACAACGGTATGGGCACTTTTCCCCTAGGCCGTTCTAGTTATTCGTGTCGAGCATCAGAACTGCGAAAATTTTGAGTTTCTCAAGCGTATCTTACCTCCAAACTGCCATATCTCGCGAACGGATTGACAATCCGCAAAATTTCTGTTGCATCTGAAAGTAGAAACTCGCCCGATTACAACGGTATGTGTAGTTTTCCCCTAGGCCGTTCCAGTTATTCGTTTCGAGCATCAGAACTGCGAAATGTTGAGTTTTTCAAGCGTTTCTTACCTCCAAACTGCCATATCTAGCGAACGGATTGACCGATCCGCAAAATTTCTGTTGCATCTGAAAGTAGAAACTCGCCCGATTACAACGGTATGCGCACTTTTCCCCTAGGCCATTCTAGTTTTCGTTTCGAGGATCAGAACTGCGCAAATTTTGAGTTTCTCATGCGTTTCTTACCTCCAAACTGCCATATCTCGCGAACGGATTGACCAATCCTCAAAATTTCTGTTGCATCTGAAAGTAGAAACTCGCCCGATTACAACGGTATGTGTAGTTTTCCCCTAGGCCGTTCCAGTTATTCGTTTCGAGCATCAGAACTGCGAAAATTTTGAGTTTCTCAAGCGTTTCTTACCTCAAACTGCCATATCTAGCGAACGGATTGACCGATCCGCAAAATTTCTGTTGCATCTGAAAGTAGAAACTCGCCCGATTACAACGGTATGCGCACTTTTCCCCTAGGCCGTCCTAGTTTTTCGTTTCGAGGATCAGAACTGCGAAAATTGTGAGTTTCTCAAGCGTTTCTTACCTCCAAACTGCCATATCTCGCGAACGGATTGACCAATCCGCAAAATTTCTGTTGCATCTGAAAGTAGAAACTCGCACGATTACAACAGTATGCGTACTTTTCCCCTAGGCCGTTCTAGTTACTCGTTTCGAGCATCAGAACTGCGAAATTTTGAGTTTCTCAAGCGTTTCTTACCTCCAAACTGCCATATCTCGCGAACGGAATGACCAATCCGCAAAGTTTTTGTTGCATCTGAAAGTAGAAACTCGCCCGATTACAACGGTATGGGCACTTTTCCCCTAGGCCGTTCTAGTTATTCGTGTCGAGCATCAGAACTGCGAAAATTTTGAGTTTCTCAAGCGTATCTTACCTCCAAACTGCCATATCTCGCGAACGGATTGACCAATCCGCAAAATTTCTGTTGCATCTGAAAGTAGAAACTCGCCCGATTACAACGGTATGTGTAGTTTTCCCTAGGCCGTTCCAGTTATTCGTTTCGAGCATCAGAACTGCGAAAATGTTGAGTTTTTCAAGCGTTTCTTACCTCCAAACTGCCATATCTAGCGAACGGATTGACCGATCCGCAAAATTTCTGTTGCATCTGAAAGTAGAAACTCGCCCGATTACAACGGTATGCGCACTTTTTCCCCTAGGCCATTCTAGTTTTTCGTTTCGAGGATCAGAACTGCGCAAATTTTGAGTTTCTCGTGCGTTTCTTACCTCCAAACTGCCATATCTCGCGAACGGATTGACCAATCCTCAAAATTTCTGTTGCATCTGAAAGTAGAAACTCGCCCGATTACAACGGTATGCGTACTTTTCCCCTAGGCCGTTCTAGTTACTCGTTTCGAGCATCAGAACTGCGAAAATTTTGAGTTTCTCAAGCGTTTCTTACCTCCAAACTGCCATATCTCGCGAACGGAATGACCAATCCGCAAAATTTCTGTTGCATCTGAAAGTAGAAACTCGCCCGATTACAACGGTATGTGTGGTTTTCCCCTAGGCCGTTCCAGTTATTCGTTTCGAGCATCAGAACTGCGAAAATTTTGAGTTTCTCAAGCCCGTTCTTACATCCAAACTGCCATATCTCGCGAACGGATTAACCGATCCGCAAAATTTCTGTTGCATCTGAAAGTAGAAACTCGCCCGATTACAACGGCATGCGCACTTTTCCCCTAGGCCGTTCTAGTTATTCGTTTCCATCATCAGAACTGCGCAAATTTTGAGTTTCTCAAGCGTTTCTTACCTCCAAACTGCCATATCTCGCGAACGGATTGACCAACCCGCAAAATTTCTGTTGCATCTGAAAGTAGAAACTCGCCCGATTACAACGGTATGTGTACTTTTCCCCTAGGCCGTTCTAGTTATTCGTTTCGAGCATCAGAACGGCGAAAATTTTGAGTTTCTCAAGCGTTTCTTACCTCCAAACTGCCATATCTCGCGAACGGATTGACTAATCCGCAAAATTTCTGTTGCATCTGAAAGTACAAACTCGCCCGATTACAACGGTATGTGTAGTTTTCCCCTAGGCCGTTCCAGTTATTCGTTTCGAGCATCTGAACTGCGAAAATTTTGAGTTTCTCAAGCGTTTCTTACCTCCAAACTGCCATATCTAGCGAACGGATTGACCGATCCGCAAAATTTCTGTTGCATCTGAAAGTAGAAACTCGCCCGATTACAACGGTATGCGCACTTTTCCCCTAGGCCGTTCTAGTTTTTCGTTTCGAGGATCAGAACTGCGCAAATTTTGAGTTTCTCATGCGTTTCTTACCTCCAAACTGCCATATCTCGCGAACGGATTGACCGATCCGCAAAATTTCTGTTGCATCTGAAAGTAGAAACTCGCCCGATTACAACGGTATGCGCACTTTTCCCCTAGGCCGTTCTAGTTATTCGTTTCGATCATCAGAACTGCGAAAATTTTGAGTTTCTCAAGCGTTTCTTATCTCCAAACTGCCATATCTCGCGAACGGATTGATCAATCCGCAAAATTTCTGTTGCATCTGAAAGTATAATCTCGCCCGATTACAACGGTATGCGTACTTTTCCCCTAGGCCGTTCTAGTTATTCGTGTCGAGCATCAGAACTGCGAAAATTTTGAGTTTCCCAAGCGTTTCTTACCTCCAAACTGCCATATCTCGCGAACGGATTGACCAATCCGCAAAATTTCTGTTGCATCTGAAAGTAGAAACTCGCACGATTACAACAGTATGCGTACTTTTCCCCTAGGCCGTTCTAGTTACTCGTTTCGAGCATCAGAACTGCGAAAATTTTGAGTTTCTCAAGCGTTTCTTACCTCCAAACTGCCATATCTCGCGAACGGAATGACCAATCCGCAAAGTTTTTGTTGCATCTGAAAGTAGAAACTCGCCCGATTACAACGGTATGGGCACTTTTCCCCTAGGCCGTTCTAGTTATTCGTGTCGAGCATCAGAACTGCGAAAATTTTGAGTTTCTCAAGCGTATCTTACCTCCAAACTGCCATATCTCGCGAACGGATTGACCAATCCGCAAAATTTCTGTTGCATCTGAAAGTAGAAACTCGCCCGATTACAACGGTATGTGTAGTTTTCCCCTAGGCCGTTCCAGTTATTCGTTTCGAGCATCAGAACTGCGAAAATGTTGAGTTTTTCAAGCGTTTCTTACCTCCAAACTGCCATATCTAGCGAACGGATTGACCGATCCGCAAAATTTCTGTTGCATCTGAAAGTAGAAACTCGCCCGATTACAACGGTATGCGCACTTTTCCCCTAGGCCATTCTAGTTTTTCGTTTCGAGGATCAGAACTGCGCAAATTTTGAGTTTCTCATGCGTTTCTTACCTCCAAACTGCCATATCTCGCGAACGGATTGACCAATCCTCAAAATTTCTGTTGCATCTGAAAGTAGAAACTCGCCCGATTACAACGGTATGCGTACTTTTCCCCTAGGCCGTTCTAGTTACTCGTTTCGAGCATCAGAACTGCGAAAATTTTGAGTTTCTCAAGCGTTTCTTACCTCCAAACTGCCATATCTCGCGAACGGAATGACCAATCCGCAAAATTTCTGTTGCATCTGAAAGTAGAAACTCGCCCGATTACAACGGTATGTGTGGTTTTCCCCTAGGCCGTTCCAGTTATTCGTTTCGAGCATCAGAACTGCGAAAATTTTGAGTTTCTCAAGCCCGTTCTTACATCCAAACTGCCATATCTCGCGAACGGATTAACCGATCCGCAAAATTTCTGTTGCATCTGAAAGTAGAAACTCGCCCGATTACAACGGCATGCGCACTTTTCCCCTAGGCCGTTCTAGTTATTCGTTTCCATCATCAGAACTGCGCAAATTTTGAGTTTCTCAAGCGTTTCTTACCTCCAAACTGCCATATCTCGCGAACGGATTGACCAACCCGCAAAATTTCTGTTGCATCTGAAAGTAGAAACTCGCCCGATTACAACGGTATGTGTACTTTTCCCCTAGGCCGTTCTAGTTATTCGTTTCGAGCATCAGAACGGCGAAAATTTTGAGTTTCTCAAGCGTTTCTTACCTCCAAACTGCCATATCTCGCGAACGGATTGACTAATCCGCAAAATTTCTGTTGCATCTGAAAGTACAAACTCGCCCGATTACAACGGTATGTGTAGTTTTCCCCTAGGCCGTTCCAGTTATTCGTTTCGAGCATCTGAACTGCGAAAATTTTGAGTTTCTCAAGCGTTTCTTACCTCCAAACTGCCATATCTAGCGAACGGATTGACCGATCCGCAAAATTTCTGTTGCATCTGAAAGTAGAAACTCGCCCGATTACAACGGTATGCGCACTTTTCCCCTAGGCCGTTCTAGTTTTTCGTTTCGAGGATCAGAACTGCGCAAATTTTGAGTTTCTCATGCGTTTCTTACCTCCAAACTGCCATATCTCGCGAACGGATTGACCAATCCTCAAAATTTCTGTTGCATCTGAAAGTAGAAACTCGCCCGATTACAACGGTATGCGTACTTTTCCCCTAGGCCGTTCTAGTTACTCGTTTCGAGCATCAGAACTGCGAAAATTTTGAGTTTCTCAAGCGTTTCTTATCTCCAAACTGCCATATCTCGCGAACGGATTGATCAATCCGCAAAATTTCTGTTGCATATGAAAGTGGAAACTCGCCCGATTACAACGGTAGTTGTAGTTTTCCCCTAGGCCGTTCTAGTTATTCGTTTCGAGCATCAGAACTGCGAAAATTTTGTGTTTCTCAAGCGTTTCTTACATCCAAACTGCCATATCTCGCGAACGGATTGACCAATCCGCAAAATTTCTGTTGCATCTGAAAATAGAAACTCGCCCGATTACAACGGTATGCGTACTTTTCCACTAGGCCGTTCCAGTTACTCGTTTCGAGCATCAGAACTGCGAAAATTTTGAGTTTCTCATGCGTTTCTTACCTCCAAACTGCCATATCTCGCGAACGGATTGACCAATCCTCAAAATTTCTGTTGCATCTGAAAGTAGAAACTCGCCCGATAACAACGGCATGCGCACTTTTCCCCTAGGCCGTTCTAGTTATTCGTTTCCATCATCAGAACTGCGCAAATTTTGAGTTTCTCAAGCGTTTCTTACCTCCAAACTGCCATATCTCGCGAACGGATTGACCAACCCGCAAAATTTCTGTTGCATCTGAAAGTAGAAACTCGCCCGATTACAACGGTATGTGTACTTTTCCCCTAGGCCGTTCTAGTTATTCGTTTCGAGCATCAGAACGGCGAAAATTTTGAGTTTCTCAAGCGTTTCTTACCTCCAAACTGCCATATCTCGCGAACGGATTGACTAATCCGCAAAATTTCTGTTGCATCTGAAAGTACAAACTCGCCCGATTACAACGGTATGTGTAGTTTTCCCCTAGGCCGTTCCAGTTATTCGTTTCGAGCATCTGAACTGCGAAAATTTTGAGTTTCTCAAGCGTTTCTTACCTCCAAACTGCCATATCTAGCGAACGGATTGACCGATCCGCAAAATTTCTGTTGCATCTGAAAGTAGAAACTCGCCCGATTACAACGGTATGCGCACTTTTCCCCTAGGCCGTTCTAGTTTTTCGTTTCGAGGATCAGAACTGCGCAAATTTTGAGTTTCTCATGCGTTTCTTACCTCCAAACTGCCATATCTCGCGAACGGATTGACCAATCCTCAAAATTTCTGTTGCATCTGAAAGTAGAAACTCGCCCGATTACAACGGTATGCGTACTTTTCCCCTAGGCCGTTCTAGTTACTCGTTTCGAGCATCAGAACTGCGAAAATTTTGAGTTTCTCAAGCGTTTCTTATCTCCAAACTGCCATATCTCGCGAACGGATTGATCAATCCGCAAAATTTCTGTTGCATCTGAAAGTATAATCTCGCCCGATTACAACGGTATGCGTACTTTTCCCCTAGGCCGTTCTAGTTATTCGTGTCGAGCATCAGAACTGCGAAAATTTTGAGTTTCTCAAGCGTTTCTTATCTCCAAACTGCCATATCTCGCGAACGGATTGATCAATCCGCAAAATTTCTGTTGCATCTGAAAGTATAATCTCGCCCGATTACAACGGTATGCGTACTTTTCCCCTAGGCCGTTCTAGTTATTCGTGTCGAGCATCAGAACTGCGAAAATTTTGAGTTTCTCAAGCGTTTCTTACCTCCAAACTGCCATATCTCGCGAACGGATTGACCAATCCGCAAAATTTCTGTTGCATCTGAAAGTTGAAACTCGCCCGATTACAACGGTATGCGTTCTTCTCCCCTAGGCCGTTCTAGTCATTCGTTTCGACCATCAGAATTGCGAAAATTTTGAGTTTCTCAAGCGTTTCTTACCTCCAAACTGCCATATCTCGCGAACGGATTGACCAATCCGCAAAATTTCTGTTGCATCTGAAATTAGAGACTCGCCCGATTACAGCGGTATGTGTAGTTTTCCACTAGGCCGTTCCAGTTATTCGTGTCGAGCATCAGAACTGCGAAGATTTTGAGTTTCTCAAGCGTTTCTTACCTCCAAACTGCCATATCTCGCGAACGGATTGACCAATCCGCAAAATTTCTGTTGCATCTGAAAGTAGAAACTCGCCCGATTACAACGGTATGCGTTCTTCTCACCTAGGCCGTTCTAGTCATTCGTTTCGACCATCAGAACTGCGAAAATTTTGAGTTTCTCAAGCGTTTCTTATCTCCAAACTGCCATATCTCGCGAAGGGATTGATCAATCCGCAAAATTTCTGTTGCATCTGAAAGTAGAAACTCGCCCGATTACAACGGTAGGTGTAGTTTTCCCCTAGGCCGTTCTAGTTATTCGTTTCGAGCATCAGAACTGCGAAAATTTTGAGTTTCTCAAGCGTTTCTTACCTCCAAACTGCCATATCTCGCGAACGGATTGACCAATCCGCAAAATTTCTGTTGCATCTGAAAGTAGAAACTCGCCGGATTACAACGGTATGCGTACTTTTCCCCTAGGCCGTTCTAGTTAGTCGTTTCGAGCATCAGAACTGCGAAAATTTTGAGTTTCTCAAGCGTTTCTTATATCCAAACTGCCATATCTCGCGAACGGATTGATCAATCCGCAAAATTTCTGTTGCATCTGAAAGTGGAAACTCGCCCGATTACAACGGTAGGTGTAGTTTTCCCCTAGGCCGTTCTAGTTATTCGTTTCGAGCATCAGAACTGCGAAAATTTTGAGTTTCTCAAGCGTTTCTTACCTCCAAACTGCCATATCTCGCGAACGGATTGACCAATCCGCAAAATTTCTGTTGCATCTGAAAGTAGAAACTCGCCGGATTACAACGGTATGCGTACTTTTCCCCTAGGCCGTTCTAGTTAGTCGTTTCGAGCATCAGAACTGCGAAAATTTTGAGTTTCTCAAGCGTTTCTTATATCCAAACTGCCATATCTCGCGAACGGATTGATCAATCCGCAAAATTTCTGTTGCATCTGAAAGTGGAAACTCGCCCGATTACAACGGTAGTTGTAGTTTTCCCCTAGGCCGTTCTAGTTATTCGTTTCGAGCATCAGAACTGCGAAAATTTTGAGTTTCTCAAGCGTTTCTTACATCCAAACTGCCATATCTCGCGAACGGATTGACCAATCTGCAAAATTTCTGTTGCATCTGAAAATAGAAACTCGCCCGATTACAACGGTATGCGTACTTTTCCCCTAGGCCGTTCTAGTTACTCGTTTCGAGCTTCAGAACTGCGAAAATTTTGAGTTTCTCAAGCGTTTCTTATCTCCAAACTGCCATATCTCGCGAACGGATTGATCAATCCGCAAAATTTCTGTTGCATCTGAAAATGGAAACTCGCCCGATTACAACGGTATGGGCACTTTTCCCCTAGGCCGTTCTAGTTATTCGTGTCGAGCATCAGAACTGCGAAAATTTTGAGTTTCTCAAGCGTATCTTACCTCCAAACTGCCATATCTCGCGAACGGATTGACCAATCCGCAAAATTTCTGTTGCATCTGAAAGTAGAAACACGCCGGATTACAACGGTATGCGTACTTTTCCCCTAGGCCGTTCTAGTTACTCGTTTCGAGCATCAGAACTGCGAAAATTTTGAGTTTCTCAAGCGTTTCTTACCTCCAAACTGCCATATCTCGCGAACGGATTGACTAATCCGCAAAATTTCTGTTGCATCTGAAAGTACAAACTCGCCCGATTACAACGGTATGTGTAGTTTTCCCCTAGGCCGTTCCAGTTATTCGTTTCGAGCATCTGAACTGCGAAAATTTTGAGTTTCTCAAGCGTTTCTTACCTCCAAACTGCCATATCTAGCGAACGGATTGACCGATCCGCAAAATTTCTGTTGCATCTGAAAGTAGAAACTCGCCCGATTACAACGGTATGCGCACTTTTCCCCTAGGCCGTTCTAGTTTTTCGTTTCGAGGATCAGAACTGCGCAAATTTTGAGTTTCTCATGCGTTTCTTACCTCCAAACTGCCATATCTCGCGAACGGATTGACCAATCCTCAAAATTTCTGTTGCATCTGAAAGTAGAAACTCGCCCGATTACAACGGTATGCGTACTTTTCCCCTAGGCCGTTCTAGTTACTCGTTTCGAGCATGAGAACTGCGAAAATTTTGAGTTTCTCAAGCGTTTCTTATCTCCAAACTGCCATATCTCGCGAACGGATTGATCAATCCGCAAAATTTCTGTTGCATATGAAAGTGGAAACTCGCCCGATTACAACGGTAGTTGTAGTTTTCCCCTAGGCCGTTCTAGTTATTCGTTTCGAGCATCAGAACTGCGAAAATTTTGAGTTTCTCAAGCGTTTCTTACATCCAAACTGCCATATCTCGCGAACGGATTGACCAATCCGCAAAATTTCTGTTGCATCTGAAAATAGAAACTCGCCCGATTACAACGGTATGCGTACTTTTCCACTAGGCCGTTCCAGTTACTCGTTTCGAGCATCAGAACTGCGAAAATTTTGAGTTTCTCAAGCGTGTCTTACATCCAAACGGCCATATCTCGCGAACGGATTGACCAATCCGCAAAATTTCTGTTGCATCTGAAAGTAGAAACTCGCCCGATTACAACGGTATGCGTTCTTCTCCCCTAGGCCGTTCTAGTCATTCGTTTCGACCATCAGAACTGCGAAAATTTTGAGTTTCTCAAGCGTTTCTTACTTCCAAACTGCCATATCTCGCGGACGGATTGACCAATCCGCAAAATTTCTGTTGCATCTGAAAGTAGAGACTAGCCCGATTACAGCGGTAGGTGTAGTTTTCGCCTAGGCCGTTCTAGTTATTCGTTTCGATCATCAGAACTGCGAAAATTTTGAGTTTCTCAAGCGTTTCTTATCTCCAAACTGCCATATCTCGCGAACGGATTGATCAATCCGCAAAATTTCTGTTGCATCTGAAAGTATAAACTCGCCCGATTACAACGGTATGCGTACTTTTCCCCTAGGCCGTTCTAGTTATTCGTGTCGAGCATCAGAACTGCGAAAATTTTGAGTTTCTCAAGCGTTTCTTACCTCCAAACTGCCATATCTCGCGAACGGATTGACCAATCCGCAAAATTTCTGTTGCATCTGAAAGTTGAAACTCGCCCGATTACAACGGTATGCGTTCTTCTCCCCTAGGCCGTTCTAGTCATTCGTTTCGACCATCAGAATTGCGAAAATTTTGAGTTTCTCAAGCGTTTCTTACCTCCAAACTGCCATATCTCGCGAACGGATTGACCAATCCGCAAAATTTCTGTTGCATCTGAAATTAGAGACTCGCCCGATTACAGCGGTATGTGTAGTTTTCCACTAGGCCGTTCCAGTTATTCGTGTCGAGCATCAGAACTGCGAAGATTTTGAGTTTCTCAAGCGTTTCTTACCTCCAAACTGCCATATCTCGCGAACGGATTGACCAATCCGCAAAATTTCTGTTGCATCTGAAAGTAGAAACTCGCCCGATTACAACGGTATGCGTTCTTCTCCCCTAGGCCGTTCTAGTCATTCGTTTCGACCATCAGAACTGCGAAAATTTTGAGTTTCTCAAGCGTTTCTTATCTCCAAACTGCCATATCTCGCGAAGGGATTGATCAATCCGCAAAATTTCTGTTGCATCTGAAAGTAGAAACTCGCCCGATTACAACGGTAGGTGTAGTTTTCCCCTAGGCCGTTCTAGTTATTCGTTTCGAGCATCAGAACTGCGAAAATTTTGAGTTTCTCAAGCGTTTCTTACCTCCAAACTGCCATATCTCGCGAACGGATTGACCAATCCGCAAAATTTCTGTTGCATCTGAAAGTAGAAACTCGCCGGATTACAACGGTATGCGTACTTTTCCCCTAGGCCGTTCTAGTTAGTCGTTTCGAGCATCAGAACTGCGAAAATTTTGAGTTTCTCAAGCGTTTCTTATCTCCAAACTGCCATATCTCGCGAACGGATTGATCAATCCGCAAAATTTCTGTTGCATCTGAAAGTGGAAACTCGCCCGATTACAACGGTAGTTGTAGTTTTCCCCTAGGCCGTTCTAGTTATTCGTTTCGAGCATCAGAACTGCGAAAATTTTGAGTTTCTCAAGCGTTTCTTACATCCAAACTGCCATATCTCGCGAACGGATTGACCAATCCGCAAAATTTCTGTTGCATCTGAAAATAGAAACTCGCCCGATTACAACGGTATGCGTACTTTTCCCCTAGGCCGTTCTAGTTACTCGTTTCGAGCTTCAGAACTGCGAAAATTTTGAGTTTCTCAAGCGTTTCTTATCTCCAAACTGCCATATCTCGCGAACGGATTGATCAATCCGCAAAATTTCTGTTGCATCTGAAAATGGAAACTCGCCCGATTAAATCGGTATGGGCACTTTTCCCCTAGGCCGTTCTAGTTATTCGTGTCGAGCATCAGAACTGCGAAAATTTTGAGTTTCTCAAGCGTATCTTACCTCCAAACTGCCATATCTCGCGAACGGATTGACCAATCCGCAAAATTTCTGTTGCATCTGAAAGTAGAAACTCGCCGGATTACAACGGTATGCGTACTTTTCCCCTAGGCCGTTCTAGTTACTCGTTTCGAGCATCAGAACTGCGAAAATTTTGAGTTTCTCAAGCGTTTCTTATCTCCAAACTGCCATATCTCGCGAACGGATTGATCAATCCGCAAAATTTCTGTTGCATCTGAAAATGGAAACTCGCCCGATTACAACGGTATGGGCACTTTTCCCCTAGGCCGTTCTAGTTATTCGTGTCGAGCATCAGAACTGCGAAAATTTTGAGTTTCTCAAGCGTATCTTACCTCCAAACTGCCATATCTCGCGAACGGATTGACCAATCCGCAAAATTTCTGTTGCATCTGAAAGTAGAAACTCGCCCGATTACAACGGTAGGTGTAGTTTTCCCCTAGGCCGTTCTAGTTTTTCGTTTCGAGCATCAGAACTGCGAAAATTTTGAGTTTCTCAAGCGTTTCTTACCTCCAAACTGCCATATCTCGCGAACGGATTGACCAATCCGCAAAATTTCTGTTGCATCTGAAAGTAGAAACTCGCCCGATTACAACGGTATGCGTACTTCTCCCCGAGGCCGTCTTAGTCATTCGTTTCGAGCATCAGAACTGCGAAAATTTTGAGTTTCTCAAGCGTTTCTTATCTCCAAACTGCCATATCTCGCGAACGGATTGACCAATCCGCAAAATTTCTGTTGCATCTGAAAGTAGAAACTCGCCCGATTACAACGGTATGCGTTCTTCTCCCCTAGGCCGTTCTAGTCATTCGTTTCGACCATCAGAACTGGGAAAATTTTGAGTTTCTCAAGCGTTTCTTACCTCCAAACTGCCATATCTCGCGAACGGATTGACCAATCCGCAAAATTTCTGTTGCATCTGAAAGTAGAAACTCGCCCGATTACAACGGTATGCGTACTTTTCCCCTAGGCCGTTCTAGTTACTCGTTTCGAGCATCAGAACTGCGCAAATTTTGAGTTTCTCAAGCGTTTCTTATCTCCAAACTGCCATATCTCGCGAAGGGATCGATCAATCCGCAAAATTTCTGTTGCATCTGAAAGTAGAAACTCGCCCGATTACAACGGTAGGTGTAGTTTTCCCCTAGGCCGTTCTAGTTATTCGTTTCGAGCATCAGAACTGCGAAAATTATGAGTTTCTCAAGCGTTTCTTACCTCCAAACTACCATATCTCGCGAACGGATTGACCAATCCGCAAAATTTCTGTTGCATCTGAAAGTAGAAACTCGCCCGATTACAACGGTATGCGTACTTCTCCCCGAGGCCGTCCTAGTCATTCGTTTCGAGCATCAGAACTGCGAAAATTTTGAGTTTCTCAAGCGTTTCTTATCTCCAAACTGCCATATCTCGCGAACGGATTGACCAATCCGCAAAATTTCTGTTGCATCTGAAAGTAGAAACTCGCCCGATTACAACGGTATGCGTACTTTTCCCCTAGGCCGTTCTAGTTACTCGTTTCGAGCATCAGAACTGCGCAAATTTTGAGTTTCTCAAGCGTTTCTTATCTCCAAACTGCCATATCTCGCGAAGGGATCGATCAATCCGCAAAATTTCTGTTGCATCTGAAAGTAGAAACTCGCCCGATTACAACGGTAGGTGTAGTTTTCCCCTAGGCCGTTCTAGTTACTCGTTTCGAGCATCAGAACTGCGAAAATTTTGAGTTTCTCAAGCGTTTCTTACATCCAAACTGCCATATCTTGCGAACGGATTGACCAATCCGCAAAATTTCTGTTGCATCTGAAAGTAGAAACTCGCCGGATTACAACGGTATGCGTACTTTTCCCCTAGGCCGTTCTAGTCACTCGTTTCGAGCATCAGAACTGCGAAAATTTTGAGTTTCTCAAGCGTTTCTTATCTCCAAACTGCCATATCTCGCGAACGGATTGATCAATCCGCAAAATTTCTGTTGCATCTGAAAGTGGAAACTCGCCCGATTACAACGGTATGGGCACTTTTCCCCTAGGCCGTTCTAGTTATTCGTGTCGAGCATCAGAACTGCGAAAATTTTGAGTTTCTGAAGCGTATCTTACCTCCAAACTGCCATATCTCGCGAACGGATTGACCAATCCGCAAAATTTCAGTTGCATCTGAAAGTAGAAACTCGCCCGATTACAACGGTATGCATACTTTTCCCCGAGGCCGTTCTAGTTACTCGTTTCGAGCATCAGAACTGCGAAAATTTTGAGTTTCTCAAGCGTTTCTTATCTCCAAACTGCCATATCTCGCGAACGGATTGATCAATCCGCAAAATTTCTGTTGCATCTGAAAGTAGAAACTCGCCCGATTACAACAGTATGCGTACTTTTCCCTTAGGCCGTTCTAGTTACTCGTTTCGAGCATCAGAACTGCGATAATTTTGAGTTTCTCAAGCGTTTCTTACCTCCAAACTGCCATATCTCGCGAACGGAATGACCAATCCGCAAAATTTCTGTTGCATCTGAAAGTCGAAACTCGCCCGATTACAACGGTATGTGTAGTTTTCCCCTAGGCCGTTCCAGTTATTCGTTTCGAGCATCAGAACTGCGAAAATTTTGAGTTTCTCAAGCGTTTCTTACTTCCAAACTGCCATATCTCGCGAACGGATTAACCGATCCGCAAAATTTCTGTTGCATCTGAAAGTAGAAACTCGCCCGATTACAACGGCATGCGCACTTTTCCCCTAGGCCGTTCTAGTTGTTCGTTTCCATCATCAGAACTGCGCAAATTTTGAGTTTCTCAAGCGTTTCTTACCTCCAAACTGCCATATCTCGCGAACGGATTGACCAATCCGCAAAATTTCTGTTGCATCTGAAAGTAGAAACTCGCCCGATTACAACGGTATGTGTACTTTTCCCCTAGGCCGTTCTAGTTATTCGTTTCGAGCATCAGAATGGCGAAAATTTTGAGTTTCTCAAGCGTTTCTTACCTCCAAACTGCCATATCTCGCGAACGGATTGACTAATCCGCAAAATTTCTGTTGCATCTGAAAGTAGAAACTCGTCCGATTACAAAGGCATGTGTAGTTTTCCCCTAGGCGGTTCCAGTTATTCGTTTCGAGCATCAGAACGGCGAAAATTTTGAGTTTCTCAAGCGTTTCTTACCTCCAAACTGCCATATCTCGCGAACGGATTGACCAATCCGCAAAATTTCTGTTGCATCTGAAAGTAGAAACTCGCCCGATTACAACGGTAGGTGTAGTTTTCCCCTAGGCCGTTCTAGTTACTCGTTTCGAGCATCAGAACTGCGAAAATTTTGAGTTTCTCAAGCGTTTCTTATCTCCAAACTGC
This sequence comes from Ptiloglossa arizonensis, assembly GCF_051014685.1. Taxonomy (NCBI): domain Eukaryota; kingdom Metazoa; phylum Arthropoda; class Insecta; order Hymenoptera; family Colletidae; genus Ptiloglossa; species Ptiloglossa arizonensis. The sequence goes on along the minus strand of NW_027479034.1, from coordinate 255,219 downwards.
CATATCTCGCGAACGGATTGATCAATCCGCAAAATTTCTGTTGCATCTGAAAGTGGAAACTCGCCCGATTACAACGGTAGTTGTAGTTTTCCCCTAGGCCGTTATAGTTATTCGTTTCGAGCATCAGAACTGCGAAAATTTTGAGTTTCTCAAGCGTTTCTTACATCCAAACTGCCATATCTTGCGAACGGATTGACCAATCCGCAAAATTTCTGTTGCATCTGAAAGTAGAAACTCGCCGGATTACAACGGTATGCGTACTTTTCCCCTAGGCCGTTCTAGTCACTCGTTTCGAGCATCAGAACTGCGAAAATTTTGAGTTTCTCAAGCGTTTCTTATCTCCAAACTGCCATATCTCGCGAACGGATTGATCAATCCGCAAAATTTCTGTTGCATCTGAAAGTGGAAACTCGCCCGATTACAACGGTATGGGCACTTTTCCCCTAGGCCGTTCTAGTTATTCGTGTCGAGCATCAGAACTGCGAAAATTTTGAGTTTCTGAAGCGTATCTTACCTCCAAACTGCCATATCTCGCGAACGGATTGACCAATCCGCAAAATTTCAGTTGCATCTGAAAGTAGAAACTCGCCCGATTACAACGGTATGCATACTTTTCCCCGAGGCCGTTCTAGTTACTCGTTTCGAGCATCAGAACTGCGAAAATTTTGAGTTTCTCAAGCGTTTCTTATCTCCAAACTGCCATATCTCGCGAACGGATTGATCAATCCGCAAAATTTCTGTTGCATCTGAAAGTAGAAACTCGCCCGATTACAACAGTATGCGTACTTTTCCCTTAGGCCGTTCTAGTTACTCGTTTCGAGCATCAGAACTGCGATAATTTTGAGTTTCTCAAGCGTTTCTTACCTCCAAACTGCCATATCTCGCGAACGGAATGACCAATCCGCAAAATTTCTGTTGCATCTGAAAGTCGAAACTCGCCCGATTACAACGGTATGTGTAGTTTTCCCCTAGGCCGTTCCAGTTATTCGTTTCGAGCATCAGAACTGCGAAAATTTTGAGTTTCTCAAGCGTTTCTTACTTCCAAACTGCCATATCTCGCGAACGGATTAACCGATCCGCAAAATTTCTGTTGCATCTGAAAGTAGAAACTCGCCCGATTACAACGGCATGCGCACTTTTCCCCTAGGCCGTTCTAGTTGTTCGTTTCCATCATCAGAACTGCGCAAATTTTGAGTTTCTCAAGCGTTTCTTACCTCCAAACTGCCATATCTCGCGAACGGATTGACCAATCCGCAAAATTTCTGTTGCATCTGAAAGTAGAAACTCGCCCGATTACAACGGTATGTGTACTTTTCCCCTAGGCCGTTCTAGTTATTCGTTTCGAGCATCAGAACGGCGAAAATTTTGAGTTTCTCAAGCGTTTCTTACCTCCAAACTGCCATATCTCGCGAACGGATTGACCAATCCGCAAAATTTCTGTTGCATCTGAAAGTAGAAACTCGTCCGATTACAACGGTATGCGTACTTTTACCCTAGGCCGTTCTTGTTACTCGTTTCGAGCATCAGAACTGCGAAAATTTTGAGTTTCTCAAGCGTTTCTTACCTCCAAACTGCCATATCTCGCGAACGGATTGACCAATCCGCAAAATTTCTGTTGCATCTGAAAGTAGAAACTCGCCCGATTACAACGGTAGGTGTAGTTTTCCCCTAGGCCGTTCTAGTTACTCGTTTCGAGCATCAGAACTGCGAAAATTTTGAGTTTCTCAAGCGTTTCTTATCTCCAAACTGCCATATCTCGCGAACGGATTGATCAATCCGCAAAATTTCTGTTGCATCTGAAAGTGGAAACTCGCCCGATTACAACGGTAGTTGTAGTTTTCCCCTAGGCCGTTATAGTTATTCGTTTCGAGCATCAGAACTGCGAAAATTTTGAGTTTCTCAAGCGTTTCTTACATCCAAACTGCCATATCTTGCGAACGGATTGACCAATCCGCAAAATTTCTGTTGCATCTGAAAGTAGAAACTCGCCGGATTACAACGGTATGCGTACTTTTCCCCTAGGCCGTTCTAGTCACTCGTTTCGAGCATCAGAACTGCGAAAATTTTGAGTTTCTCAAGCGTTTCTTATCTCCAAACTGCCATATCTCGCGAACGGATTGATCAATCCGCAAAATTTCTGTTGCATCTGAAAGTGGAAACTCGCCCGATTACAACGGTATGGGCACTTTTCCCCTAGGCCGTTCTAGTTATTCGTGTCGAGCATCAGAACTGCGAAAATTTTGAGTTTCTGAAGCGTATCTTACCTCCAAACTGCCATATCTCGCGAACGGATTGACCAATCCGCAAAATTTCAGTTGCATCTGAAAGTAGAAACTCGCCCGATTACAACGGTATGCATACTTTTCCCCGAGGCCGTTCTAGTTACTCGTTTCGAGCATCAGAACTGCGAAAATTTTGAGTTTCTCAAGCGTTTCTTATCTCCAAACTGCCATATCTCGCGAACGGATTGATCAATCCGCAAAATTTCTGTTGCATCTGAAAGTAGAAACTCGCCCGATTACAACAGTATGCGTACTTTTCCCTTAGGCCGTTCTAGTTACTCGTTTCGAGCATCAGAACTGCGATAATTTTGAGTTTCTCAAGCGTTTCTTACCTCCAAACTGCCATATCTCGCGAACGGAATGACCAATCCGCAAAATTTCTGTTGCATCTGAAAGTCGAAACTCGCCCGATTACAACGGTATGTGTAGTTTTCCCCTAGGCCGTTCCAGTTATTCGTTTCGAGCATCAGAACTGCGAAAATTTTGAGTTTCTCAAGCGTTTCTTACTTCCAAACTGCCATATCTCGCGAACGGATTAACCGATCCGCAAAATTTCTGTTGCATCTGAAAGTAGAAACTCGCCCGATTACAACGGCATGCGCACTTTTCCCCTAGGCCGTTCTAGTTGTTCGTTTCCATCATCAGAACTGCGCAAATTTTGAGTTTCTCAAGCGTTTCTTACCTCCAAACTGCCATATCTCGCGAACGGATTGACCAATCCGCAAAATTTCTGTTGCATCTGAAAGTAGAAACTCGCCCGATTACAACGGTATGTGTACTTTTCCCCTAGGCCGTTCTAGTTATTCGTTTCGAGCATCAGAACGGCGAAAATTTTGAGTTTCTCAAGCGTTTCTTACCTCCAAACTGCCATATCTCGCGAACGGATTGACCAATCCGCAAAATTTCTGTTGCATCTGAAAGTAGAAACTCGCCCGATTACAACGGTATGCGTACTTTTACCCTAGGCCGTTCTTGTTACTCGTTTCGAGCATCAGAACTGCGAAAATTTTGAGTTTCTCAAGCGTTTCTTACCTCCAAACTGCCATATCTCGCGAATGGATTGATCAATCCGCAAAATTTCTGTTGCATCTGGAAGTAGAAACTCGCCCGATTACAACGGTAGGTGTGGTTTTCCCCTAGGCCGTTCTAGTTATTCGTTTCGAGCATCAGAACTGCGAAAATTTTGAGTTTCTCAAGCGTTTCTTACCTCCAAACTGCCATATCTCGCGAACGGATTGACCAATCCGCAAAATTTCTGTTGCATCTGAAAGTAGAAACTCGCCCGATTACAACGGTATGTGTAGTTTTCCCCTAGGCCGTTCCAGTTATTCGTTTCGAGCATCAGAACTGCGAAAATTTTGAGTTTCTCAAGCGTTTCTTACTTCCAAACTGCCATATCTCGCGAACGGATTAACCGATCCGCAAAATTTCTGTTGCATCTGAAAGTAGAAACTCGCCCGATTACAACGGCATGCGCACTTTTCCCCGAGGCCGTTCTAGTTATTCGTTTCCATCATCAGAACTGCGCAAATTTTGAGTTTCTCAAGCGTTTCTTACCTCCAAACTGCCATATCTCGCGAACGGATTGACCAATCCGCAAAATTTCTGTTGCATCTGAAAGTAGAAACTCGCCCGATTACAACGGTATGCGTACTTTTACCCTAGGCCGTTCTTGTTACTCGTTTCGAGCATCAGAACTGCGAAAATTTTGAGTTTCTCAAGCGTTTCTTACCTCCAAACTGCCATATCTCGCGAATGGATTGATCAATCCGCAAAATTTCTGTTGCATCTGAAAGTAGAAACTCGCCCGATTACAACGGTAGGTGTGGTTTTCCCCTAGGCCGTTCTAGTTATTCGTTTCGAGCATCAGAACGGCGAAAATTTTGAGTTTCTCAAGCGTTTCTTACCTCCAAACTGCCATATCTCGCGAACGGATTGACCAATCCGCAAAATTTCTGTTGCATCTGAAAGTAGAATCTCGCCCGATTACAACGGTATGTGTAGTTTTCCCCTAGGCCGTTCCAGTTATTCGTTTCGAGCATCAGAACTGCGAAAATTTTGAGTTCCTCAAGCGTTTCTTACATCCAAACTGCCATATCTCGCGAACGGATTGACCGATCCGCAAAATTTCTGTTGCATCTGAAAGTAGAAACTCGCCCGATTACAACGGTATGCGCACTTTTCCCCTAGGCCGTTCTAGTTACTCGTTTCGAGCATCAGAACTGCGAAAATTTTGAGTTTCTCAAGCGTTTCTTATCTCCAAACTGCCATATCTCGCGAACGGATTGATCAATCCGCAAAATTTCTGTTGCATCTGATAGTAGAAACTCGCCCGATTACAACGGTAAGTGTAGTTTTCCCCTAGGCCGTTCTAGTTATTCGTTTCGAGCATCAGAACTGCGAAAATTTTGAGTTTCTCAAGCGTTTCTTACATCCAAACTGCCATATCTCGCGAACGGATTGACCAATCCGCAAAATTTCTGTTGCATCTGAAAGTAGAAACTCGCCCGATTACAACGGTATGTGTAGTTTTCCCCTAGGCCGTTCCAGTTATTCATTTCGAGCATCAGAACTGCGCAAATTTTGAGTTTCTCAAGCGTTTCTTACCTCCAAACTGCCATATCTCGCGAACGGATTGACCAATCCGCAAAATTTCTGTTGCATCTGAAAGTAGAAACTCGCCCGATTACAACGGTATGCGTACTTTTCTCCTAGGCCGTTCTAGTTACTCGTTTCGAGCATCAGAACGGCGAAAATTTTGAGTTTCTCAAGCGTTTCTTACCTCCAAACTGCCATATCTCGCGAACGGATTGACCAATCCCCAAAATTTCTCTTGCATCTGAAAGTAGAAACTCGCCCGATTACAACGGTATGTGTAGTATTTCACTACGCCGTTCCAGTTATTCATTTCGAGCATCAGAACTGCGAAAATTTTGAGTTTCTCAAGCGTTTCTTACCTCCAAACTGCCATATCTCGCGAACGGATTGACCGATCCGCAAAATTTCTGTTGCATCTGAAAGTAGAAACTCGCCCGATTACAACGGTATGCGCACTTTTCCCCTAGGCCGTTCGAGTCATTCGTTTCGAGCATCAGAACGGCGAAAATTTTGAGTTTCTCAAGCGTTTCTTACCTCCAAACTGCCATATCTCGCGAACGGATTGACTAATCCGCAAAATTTCTGTTGCATCTGAAAGTAGAAACTCGTCCGATTACAAAGGCATGTGTAGTTTTCCCCTAGGCCGTTCCAGTTATTCGTTTCGAGCATCAGAACGGCGAAAATTTTGAGTTTCTCAAGCGTTTCTTACCTCCAAACTGCCATATCTCGCGAACGGATTGACCAATCCGCAAAATTTCTGTTGCATCTGAAAGTAGAAACTCGCCCGATTACAACGGTATGCGTACTTTTACCCTAGGCCGTTCTTGTTACTCGTTTCGAGCATCAGAACTGCGAAAATTTTGAGTTTCTCAAGCGTTTCTTACCTCCAAACTGCCATATCTCGCGAATGGATTGATCAATCCGCAAAATTTCTGTTGCATCTGAAAGTAGAAACTCGCCCGATTACAACGGTAGGTGTGGTTTTCCCCTAGGCCGTTCTAGTTATTCGTTTCGAGCATCAGAACGGCGAAAATTTTGAGTTTCTCAAGCGTTTCTTACCTCCAAACTGCCATATCTCGCGAACGGATTGACCAATCCGCAAAATTTCTGTTGCATCTGAAAGTAGAATCTCGCCCGATTACAACGGTATGTGTAGTTTTCCCCTAGGCCGTTCCAGTTATTCGTTTCGAGCATCAGAACTGCGAAAATTTTGAGTTCCTCAAGCGTTTCTTACATCCAAACTGCCATATCTCGCGAACGGATTGACCGATCCGCAAAATTTCTGTTGCATCTGAAAGTAGAAACTCGCCCGATTACAACGGTATGCGCACTTTTCCCCTAGGCCGTTCTAGTTACTCGTTTCGAGCATCAGAACTGCGAAAATTTTGAGTTTCTCAAGCGTTTCTTATCTCCAAACTGCCATATCTCGCGAACGGATTGATCAATCCGCAAAATTTCTGTTGCATCTGATAGTAGAAACTCGCCCGATTACAACGGTAAGTGTAGTTTTCCCCTAGGCCGTTCTAGTTATTCGTTTCGAGCATCAGAACTGCGAAAATTTTGAGTTTCTCAAGCGTTTCTTACATCCAAACTGCCATATCTCGCGAACGGATTGACCAATCCGCAAAATTTCTGTTGCATCTGAAAGTAGAAACTCGCCCGATTACAACGGTATGTGTAGTTTTCCCCTAGGCCGTTCCAGTTATTCATTTCGAGCATCAGAACTGCGCAAATTTTGAGTTTCTCAAGCGTTTCTTACCTCCAAACTGCCATATCTCGCGAACGGATTGACCAATCCGCAAAATTTCTGTTGCATCTGAAAGTAGAAACTCGCCCGATTACAACGGTATGCGTACTTTTCTCCTAGGCCGTTCTAGTTACTCGTTTCGAGCATCAGAACGGCGAAAATTTTGAGTTTCTCAAGCGTTTCTTACCTCCAAACTGCCATATCTCGCGAACGGATTGACCAATCCCCAAAATTTCTCTTGCATCTGAAAGTAGAAACTCGCCCGATTACAACGGTATGTGTAGTATTTCACTACGCCGTTCCAGTTATTCATTTCGAGCATCAGAACTGCGAAAATTTTGAGTTTCTCAAGCGTTTCTTACCTCCAAACTGCCATATCTCGCGAACGGATTGACCGATCCGCAAAATTTCTGTTGCATCTGAAAGTAGAAACTCGCCCGATTACAACGGTATGCGCACTTTTCCCCTAGGCCGTTCGAGTCATTCGTTTCGAGCATCAGAACGGCGAAAATTTTGAGTTTCTCAAGCGTTTCTTACCTCCAAACTGCCATATCTCGCGAACGGATTGACTAATCCGCAAAATTTCTGTTGCATCTGAAAGTAGAAACTCGTCCGATTACAAAGGCATGTGTAGTTTTCCCCTAGGCCGTTCCAGTTATTCGTTTCGAGCATCAGAACGGCGAAAATTTTGAGTTTCTCAAGCGTTTCTTACCTCCAAACTGCCATATCTCGCGAACGGATTGACCAATCCGCAAAATTTCTGTTGCATCTGAAAGTAGAAACTCGCCCGATTACAACGGTATGCGTACTTTTACCCTAGGCCGTTCTTGTTACTCGTTTCGAGCATCAGAACTGCGAAAATTTTGAGTTTCTCAAGCGTTTCTTACCTCCAAACTGCCATATCTCGCGAACGGATTGACCAATCCGCAAAATTTCTATTGCATCTGAAAGTAGAAACTCGCCCGATTACAACGGTATGTGTAGCTTTCCCCTAGGCCGTTCCAGTTATTCTTTTCGAGCATCAGAACTGCGAAAATTTTGAGTTTCTCAAGCGTTTCTTACCTCCAAACTGCCATATCTCGCGAACGGATTGACCGATCCGCAAAATTTCTGTTGCATCTGAAAGTAGAAACTCGCCCGATTACAACGGTATGCGCACTTTTCCCCTAGGCCGTTCTAGTTTTTCGTTTCGAGCATTAGAACTGCGCAAATTTTGAGTTTCTCAAGCGTTTCTTACCTCCAAACTGCCATATCTCGCGAACGGATTGACCAATCCGCAAAATTTCTGTTGCATCTGAAAGTAGAAACTCGCCCGATTACAACGGTATGTGTAGCTTTCCCCTAGGCCGTTCTAGTTTTTCGTTTCGAGCATTAGAACTGCGCAAATTTTGAGTTTCTCAAGCGTTTCTTACCTCCAAACTGCCATATCTCGCGAACGGATTGACCAATCCGCAAAATTTCTGTTGCATCTGAAAGTAGAAACTCGCCCGATTACAACGGTATGTGTAGTTTTCCCCTAGGCCGTTCCAGTTATTCGTTTCGAGCATCAGAACTGCGAAAATTTTGAGTTTCTCAAGCGTTTCTTACATCCAAACTGCCATATCTCGCGAACGGATTGACCAATCCGCAAAATTTCTGTTGCATCTGAAAGTAGAAACTCGCCCGATTACAACGGTATGCGTACTTTTCCCCTAGGCCGTTCTAGTTATTCGTTTCGAGCATCAGAACGACGAAAATTTTGAGTTTCTCAAGCGTTTCTTACCTCCAAACTGCCATATCTCGCAAACGGATTGACTAATCCGCAAAATTTCTGTTGCATCTGAAAGTAGAAACTCGCCCGATTACAACGGTATGCGTACTTTTCCCCTAGGCCGTTCTAGTTACTCGTTTCGAGCATCAGAACTGCGAAAATTTTGAGTTTCTCAAGCGTTTCTTACCTCCAAACTGCCATATCTCGCGTACGGATTGACCAATCCGCAAAATTTCTGTTGCATCTGAAAGCAGAAACACGCCCGATTACAACGGTATGTGTAGTTTTCCCCTAGGCCGTTCCAGTTATTCATTTCGAGCATCAGAACTGCGAAAATTTTGAGTTTCTCAAGCGCTTCTTATCTCCAAACAGCCATATCTCGAGAACGGATTGACCAATCCGCAAAATTTCTGTTGCTTCTGAAATTAGAAGCTCGCCCGATTACAACGGTATGCGCACTTTTCCCCTAGGCCGTTCTAGTTATTCGTTTCGACCATCAGAACTGCGAAAATTTTGAGTTTCTCAAGCGTTTCTTACCTCCAAACTGCCATATCTCGCGTACGGATTGACCAATCCGCAAAATTTCTGTTGCATCTGAAAGCAGAAACTCGCCCGATTACAACGGTATGTGTAGTTTTCCCCTAGGCCGTTCCAGTTATTCATTTCGAGCATCAGAACTGCGAAAATTTTGAGTTTCTCAAGCGTTTCTTACCTCCAAACTGCCATATCTCGCGAACGGATTGACCAATCCGCAAAATTTCTGTTGCATCTGAAAGTAGAAACTCGCCCGATTACAACGGTATGTGTACTTTTCCCCTAGGCCGTTCTAGTTATTCGTTTCGAGCATCAGAACGGCGAAAATTTTGAGTTTCTCAAGCGTTTCTTACCTCCAAACTGCCATATCTCGCGAACGGATTGACTACTCCGCAAAATTTCTGTTGCATCTGAAAGTAGAAACTCGTCCGATTACAAAGGTATGTGTAGTTTTCCCCTAGGCCGTTCCAGTTATTCGTTTCGAGCATCAGAACGGCGAAAATTTTGAGTTTCTCAAGCGTTTCTTACCTCCAAAATGCCATATCTCGCGAACGGATTGACCAATCCGCAAAATTTCTGTTGCATCTGAAAGTAGAAACTCGCCCGATTACAACGGTATGCGTACTTTTCCCCTAGGCCGTTCTAGTTATTCGTTTCGAGAATCAGAACTGCGAAAATTTTGAGTTTCTCAAGCGTTTCTTATCTCCAAACAGCCATATCTCGCGAACGGATTGACCAATCCGCAAAATTTCTGTTGCGTCTAAAAGTAAAAACTCGCCCGATTACAAAGGTTTGCGCACTCTTCCCCTAGGCCGTTCTAGTTATTCGTTTCGAGCTTCAGAACTGCGCAAATTTTGAGTTTCTCAAGCGTTTCTTACCTCCAAACTGCCATATCTCGCGAACGGATTGACCAATCCGCAAAATTTCTGTTGCATCTGAAAGTAGAAACTCGCCCGATTACAACTGTATGCGTACTTTTCCCCTAGGCCGTTCTAGTTATTCGTTTCGAGCATTTGAACGGCGAAAATTTTGAGTTTCTCAAGCATTTCTTATCTCCAAACTGCCATATCTCGCGAACGGATTGACCAATCCGCAAAATTTCTGTTGCATCTGAAAGTAGAAACTCGCCCGATTACAACGGTATGCGTACTTTTCCCCTAGGCCGTTCTAGTTACTCGTTTCGAGCATCAAAACTGCGAAAATTTTGAGTTTCTCAAGCGTTTCTTATCTCCAAACTGCCAAATCTCGCGAACGGATTGATCAATCCGCAAAATTTCTGTTGCATCTGAAAGTAGAAACTCGCCCGATTACAACGGTAGGTGTAGTTTTCCCCTAGGCCGTTCTAGTTATTCGTTTCGAGCATCAGAACTGCGAAAATTTTGAGTTTCTCAAGCGTTTCTTACTTCCAAACTGCCACATCTCGCGAACGGATTGACCAATCCGCAAAATTTCTGTTGCGTCTGAAAGTAGAAACTCGCCCGATTACAACGGTATGCGCACTCTTCCCCTAGGCCGTTCTAGTTATTCGTTTCGAGCATCAGAACTGCGCAAATTTTGAGTTTCTCAAGCGTTTCTTACCTCCAAACTGCCATATCTCGCGAACGGATTGACCAATCCGCAAAATTTCTGTTGCATCTGAAAGTAGAAACTCGCCCGATTACAACGGTATGCGTACTTTTCCCCTAGGCCGTTCTAGTTACTCGTTTCGAGCATCATAACTGCGAAAATTTTGAGTTTCTCAAGCGTTTCTTACCTCCAAACTGCCATATCTCGCGAACGGATTGACCAATCCGCAAAATTTCTGTTGCATCTGAAAGTAGAAACTTGCCCGATTACAACCGTATGCGTACTTTTCCCCTAGGCCGTACTAGTTATTCGTTTCGAGAATCAGAACTGCGAAAATTTTGAGTTTCTCAAGCGTTTCTTACCTCCAAACTGCCACATCTCGCGAACGGATTGACCAATCCTCAAAATTTCTGTTGCATCTGAAAGTAGAAACTCGCCCGATTACAGCGGTATGTGTAGTTTTCTCCTAGGCCGTTCCAGTTATTCGTTTCGAGCATCAGAACTGCGAACATTTTGAGTTTCTCAAGCGTTTCTTACTTCCAAACTGCCACATCTCGCGAACGGATTGACCAATCCGCAAAATTTCTGTTGCGCCTGAAAGTAGAAACTCGCCCGATTACAACGGTATGCGCACCCTTCCCCTAGGCCGTTCTAGTTATTCGTTTCGAGCATCAGAACTGCGCAAATTTTGAGTTTCTCAAGCGTTTCTTACCTCCAAACTGCCATATCTCGCGAACGGATTGACCAATCCGCAAAATTTCTGTTGCATCTGAAAGTAGAAACTCGCCCGATTACAACGGTATGCGTACTTTTCCCCTAGGCCGTTCTAGTTATTCGTTTCGAGCTTCAGAACTGCGCGAATTTTGAGTTTCTCAAGCGTTTCTTACCTCCAAACTGCCATGTCTCGCGAACGGATTGACCCATCCGCAAAATTTCTGTTGCTCCTGAAAGTAGAAACTCGCCCGATTACAACGGTATGCGCACTTTTCCCCTAGGGCGTTCTAGTTATTCGTTTCGAGCATCAGAACTGCGAAAATTTTGAGTTTCTCAAGCGTTTCTTACCTCCAAACTGCCACATCTCGCGAACGGATTGATCAATCCGCAAAATTTCTGTTGCGTCTGAAAGTAGAAACTCGCCCGATTACAACGGTTTGCGCACTCTTCCCCTAGGCCGTTCTAGTTATTCGTTTCGAGCTTCAGAACTGCGCAAATTTTGAGTTTCTCAAGCGTTTCTTACCTCCAAACTGCCATATCTCGCGAACGGATTGACCCATCCGCAAAATTTCTGTTGCTTCTGAAAGTAGAAACTCGCCCGATTACAACGGTATGCGCACTTTTCCCCTAGGCCGTTCTAGTTATTCGTTTCGAGCATCAGAACTGCGAAAATTTTGAGTTTCTCAAGCGTTTCTTACCTCCAAACTGCCACATCTCGCGAACGGATTGATCAATCCTCAAAATTTCTGTTGCATCTGAAAGTAGAAACTCGCCCGATTACAACGGTATGTGTAGTTTTCCCCTAGGCCGTTCCATTTATTCGTTTCGAGCATCAGAACTGCGAACATTTTGAGTTTCTCAAGCGTTTCTTACCTCCAAACTGCCACATCTCGCGAACGGATTGACCAATCCGCAAAATTTCTGTTGCATCTGCAAGTAGAAACTCGCCCGATTAGAACGGTATCCGTACTTTTCCCCTAGGGCGCTCTAGTTACTCGTTTCGAGCATCATAACTGCGAAAATTTTGAGTTTCTGAAGCGTTTCTTATCTCCAAACAGCCATATCTCGCAAACGGATTGACCAATCCGCAAAATTTCTGTTGCATCTGAAAGTAGAAACTCGCCCGATTACAACGGTATGCGTACTTTTCCCCTAGGCCGTTCTAGTTATTCGTTTCGAGCATCAGAACGGCGAAAATTTTGAGTTTCTCAAGCATTTCTTATCTCCAAACTGCCATATCTCGCGAACGGATTGACCAATCCGCAAAATTTCTGTTGCACCTGAAAGTAGAAACTCGCCCGATTACAACGGTATGCGTACTTAACCCCTAGGCCGTTCTAGTTACTCGTTTCGAGCATCAGAACTGCGAAAATTATGAGTTTCTCAAGCGTTTCTTATCTCCAAACTGCCAAATCTCGCGAACGGATTGATCAATCCGCAAAATTTCTGTTGCATCTGAAAGTAGAAACTCGCCCGATTACAACGGTAGGTGTAGTTTTCCCCTAGTCCGTTCTAGTTATTCGTTTCGAGCATCAGAACTGCGCAAATTTTGAGTTTCTCAAGCGTTTCTTAGTTCCAAACTGCCACATCTCGCGAACGGATTGACCAATCCGCAAAATTTCTGTTGCGTATGAAAGTAGAAACTCGCCCGATTACAACGGTATGCGCACTCTTCCCCTAGGCCGTTCTAGTTATTCGTTTCGAGCATCAGAACTGCGCAAATTTTGAGTTTCTCAAGCGTTTCTTACCTCCAAACTGCCATATCTCGCGAACGGATTGACCAATCCGCAAAATTTCTGTTGCATCTGAAAGTAGAAACTCGCCCGATTACAACGGTATGCGTACTTTTCCCCTAGTCCGTTCTAGTTATTCGTTTCGAGCATCAGAACGGCGAAAATTTTGAGTTTCTCAAGCATTTCTTATCTCCAAACTGCCATATCTCGCGAACGGATTGACCAATCCGCAAAATTTCTGTTGCATCTGAAAGTAGAAGCTCGCCCGATTATAACGGTATGCGCACTTTTCCCCTAGGTCGTTCTAGTCATTCGTGTCGAGCATCAGAACTGCGAAAATTTTGAGTTTCTCAAGCGTTTCTTATCTCCAAACTGCCATGTCTCGCGAACGGATTGACCAATCCGCAAAATTTCTGTTGCGTCTGAAAGTAGAAACTCGCCCGATTACAACGGTATGCGCACACTTCCCCTAGGCCGTTCTAGTTATTCATTTCGAGCATCAGAACTGCGCAAATTTTGAGTTTCTCAAGCGTTTCTTACATCCAAACTGCCATATCTCGCGAACGGATTGACCAATCCGCAAAATTTCTGTTGCATCTGAAAGTAGAAACTCGCCCGATTACAACAGTATGCGCACTTTTCCCCTAGGCCGTTCTAGTTATTCGTGTCGAGCATCAGAACTGCGAAAATTTTGAGTTTCTCAAGCGTTTCTTACCTCCAAACTGCCATATCTCGCGAACGGATTGACCAATCCGCAACATTTCTGTTGCATCTGAAATTAGAAACTCGCCCGATTACAACGGTATGCGTACTTTTCCCCTAGGCCGTTCTAGTTATTCGTTTCGAGCATCAGAACGGCGAAAATTTTGAGTTTCTCAAGCATTTCTTATCTCCAAACTGCCATATCTCGCGAACGGATTGACCAATCCGCAAAATTTCTGTTGCATCTGAAAGTAGAAACTCGCCCGATTACAACGGTATGCGTACTTTTCCCCTAGGCCGTTCTAGTTACTCGTTTCGAGCATCATAACTGCGAAAATTTTGAGTTTCTCAAGCGTTTCTTACCTCCAAACTGCCATATCTCGCGAACGGATTGACCAATCCGCAAAATTTCTGTTGCATCTGAAAGTAGAAACTCGCCCGATTACAAACGTATGCGTACTTTTCCCCTAGGCCGTACTAGTTATTCGTTTCGAGAATCAGAACTGCGAAAATTTTGAGTTTCTCAAGCGTTTCTTACCTCCAAACTGCCACATCTCGCGAACGGATTGACCAATCCTCAAAATTTCTGTTGCATCTGAAAGTAGAAACTCGCCCGATTACAGCGGTATGTGTAGTTTTCTCCTAGGCCGTTCCAGTTATTCGTTTCGAGCATCAGAACTGCGAACATTTTGAGTTTCTCAAGCGTTTCTTACTTCCAAACTGCCACATCTCGCGAACGGATTGACCAATCCGCAACATTTCTGTTGCATCCGAAATTAGAAACTCGCCCGATTACAACGGTATGCGTACTTTTCCCCTAGGCCGTTCTAGTTATTCGTTTCGAGCATCAGAACGGCGAAAATTTTGAGTTTCTCAAGCATTTCTTATCTCCAAACTGCCATATCTCGCGAACGGATTGACCAATCCGCAAAATTTCTGTTGCATCTGAAAGTAGAAACTCGCCCGATTACAACGGTATGCGTACTTTTCCCCCAGGCCGTTCTAGTTACTCGTTTCGAGCATCATAACTGCGAAAATTTTGAGTTTCTCAAGCGTTTCTTACCTCCAAACTGCCATATCTCGCGAACGGATTGACCAATCCGCAAAATTTCTGTTGCATCTGAAAGTAGAAACTCGCCCGATTACAAACGTATGCGTACTTTTCCCCTAGGCCGTACTAGTTATTCGTTTCGAGAATCAGAACTGCGAAAATTTTGAGTTTCTCAAGCGTTTCTTACCTCCAAACTGCCACATCTCGCGAACGGATTGACCAATCCTCAAAATTTCTGTTGCATCTGAAAGTAGAAACTCGCCCGATTACAGCGGTATGTGTAGTTTTCTCCTAGGCCGTTCCAGTTATTCGTTTCGAGCATCAGAACTGCGAACATTTTGAGTTTCTCAAGCGTTTCTTACTTCCAAACTGCCACATCTCGCGAACGGATTGACCAATCCGCAAAATTTCTGTTGCGTCTGAAAGTAGAAACTCGCCCGATTACAACGGTATGCGCACTCTTCCCCTAGGCCGTTCTAGTTATTCGTTTCGAGCATCAGAACTGCGCAAATTTTGAGTTTCTCAAGCGTTTCTTACCTCCAAACTGCCATATCTCGCGAACGGATTGACCAATCCGCAAAATTTCTGTTGCATCTGAAAGTAGAAACTCGCCCGATTACAACGGTATGCGTACTTTTCCCCTAGGCCGTTCTAGTTATTCGTTTCGAGCTTCAGAACTGCGCGAATTTTGAGTTTCTCAAGCGTTTCTTACCTCCAAACTGCCATGTCTCGCGAACGGATTGACCCATCCGCAAAATTTCTGTTGCTCCTGAAAGTAGAAACTCGCCCGATTACAACGGTATGCGCACTTTTCCCCTAGGCCGTTCGAGTTATTCGTTTCGAGCATCAGAACTGCGAAAATTTTGAGTTTCTCAAGCGTTTCTTACCTCCAAACTGCCACATCTCGCGAACGGATTGATCAATCCGCAAAATTTCTGTTGCGTCTGAAAGTAGAAACTCGCCCGATTACAACGGTTTGCGCACTCTTCCCCTAGGCCGTTCTAGTTATTCGTTTCGAGCTTCAGAACTGCGCAAATTTTGAGTTTCTCAAGCGTTTCTTACCTCCAAACTGCCATATCTCGCGAACGGATTGACCCATCCGCAAAATTTCTGTTGCTTCTGAAAGTAGAAACTCGCCCGATTACAACGGTATGCGCACTTTTCCCCTAGGCCGTTCTAGTTATTCGTTTCGAGCATCAGAACTGCGAAAATTTTGAGTTTCTCAAGCGTTTCTTACCTCCAAACTGCCACATCTCGCGAACGGATTGACCAATCCTCAAAATTTCTGTTGCATCTGAAAGTAGAAACTCGCCCGATTACAACGGTAGGTGTAGTTTTCGCCTAGTCCGTTCTAGTTATTCGTTTCGAGCATCAGAACTGCGCAAATTTTGAGTTTCTCAGGCGTTTCTTACTTCCAAACTGCCACATCTCGCGAACGGATTGACCAATCCGCAAAATTTCTGTTGCATATGAAAGTAGAAACTCGCCCGATTACAACGGTATGCGCACTCTTCCCCTAGGCCGTTCTAGTTATTCGTTTCGAGCATCAGAACTGCGCAAATTTTGAGTTTCTCAAGCGTTTCTTACCTCCAAACTGCCATATCTCGCGAACGGATTGACCAATCCGCAAAATTTCTGTTGCATCTGAAAGTAGAAACTCGCCCGATTACAACGGTAAGCGTACTTTTCCCCTAGGCCGTTCTAGTTACTCGTTTCGAGCATCATAACTGCGAAAATTTTGAGTTTCTCAAGCGCTTCTTATCTCCAAACAGCCATATCTCGCGAACGGATTGGTCAATCCGCAAAATTTCTGTTGCGTCTGAAAGTAGAAACACGCCCGATTACAACGGTTTGCGCACTCTTCCCCTAGGCCGTTCTAGTTATTCGTTTCGAGCTTCAGAACTGCGCAAATTTTGAGTTTCTCAAGCGTTTCTTACCTCCAAACTGCTATATCTCGCGAATGGATTGACCAATCCGCAAAATTTCTGTTGCATCTGAAAGTAGAAACTCGCCCGATTACAACGGTATGCGAACTTTTCCCCTAGGCCGTTCTAGTTATTCGTTTCGAGCATCAGAACGGCGAAAATTTTGAGTTTCTCAAGCATTTCTTATCTCCAAACTGCCATATCTCGCGAACGGATTGACCAATCCGCAAAATTTCTGTTGCATCTGAAAGTAGAAACTCGCCCGATTACAACGGTAGGTGTAGTTTTCCCCTAGGCCGTTCTAGTTATTCGTTTCGAGCATCAGAACGGCGAAAATTTTGAGTTTCTCAAGCATTTCTTATCTCCAAACTGCCATATCTCGCGAACGGATTGACCAATCCGCAAAATTTCTGTTGCATCTGAAAGTAGAAACTCGCCCGATTATAACGGTATGCGCACTTTTCCCCTAGGTCGTTCTAGTCATTCGTGTCGAGCATCAGAACTGCGAAAATTTTGAGTTTCTCAAGCGTTTCTTATCTCCAAACTGCCATGTCTCGCGAACGGATTGATCAATCCGCAAAATTTCTGTTGCATCTGAAAGTAGACACTCGCCCGATTACAACGGTATGCTAACTTTTCCCCTAGGCCGTTCTAGTTATTCGTTTCGAGCATCAGAACGGCGAAAATTTTGAGTTTCTCAAGCATTTCTTATCTCCAAACGGCCATATCTCGCGAACGGATTGACCAATCCGCAAAATTTCTGTAGCATCTGAAAGTAGAAACTCGCCCGATTACACTGGTAGGTGTAGTTTTCCCCTAGGCCGTTCTAGTTATTCGTTTCGAGCATCAGAACGGCGAAAATTTTGAGTTTCTCAAGCATTTCTTATCTCCAAACTGCCATATCTCGCGAACGGATTGACCAATCCGCAAAATTTCTGTTGCATCTGAAAGTAGAAACTCGCCCGATTATAACGGTATGCGCACTTTTCCCCTAGGTCGTTCTAGTCATTCGTGTCGAGCATCAGAACTGTGAAAATTTTGAGTTTCTCAAGCGTTTCTTATCTCCAAACTGCCATGTCTCGCGAACGGATTGATCAATCCGCAAAATTTCTGTTGCATCTGAAAGTAGAAACTCGCCCGATTACAACGGTATGCTAACTTTTCCCCTAGGCCGTTCTAGTTATTCGTTTCGAGCATCAGAACGGCGAAAATTTTGAGTTTCTCAAGCGTTTCTTACCTCCAAACTGCCACATCTCGCGAACGGATTGACCAATCCTCAAAATTTCTGTTGCATCTGAAAGTAGAAACTCGCCCGATTACAGCGGTATGTGTAGTTTTCTCCTAGGCCGTTCCAGTTATTCGTTTCGAGCATCAGAACTGCGAACATTTTGAGTTTCTCAAGCGTTTCTTACTTCCAAACTGCCACATCTCGCAAACGGATTGACCAATCCGCAAAATTTCTGTTGCGTCTGAAAGTAGAAACTCGCCCGATTACAACGGTATGCGCAATCTTCCCCTAGGCCGTTCTAGTTATTCGTTTCGAGCATCAGAACTGCACAAATTTTGAGTTTCTCAAGCGTTTCTTACCTCCAAACTGCCATATCTCGCGAACGGATTGACCAATCCGCAAAATTTCTGTTGCATCTGAAAGTAGAAACTCGCCCGATTACAACGGTATGCGTACTTTTCCCCTAGGCCGTTCTAGTTATTCGTTTCGAGCTTCAGAACTGCGCGAATTTTGAGTTTCTCAAGCGTTTCTTACATCCAAACTGCCATGTCTCGCGAACGGATTGACCCATCCGCAAAATTTCTGTTGCTCCTGAAAGTAGAAACTCGCCCGATTACAACGGTATGCGCACTTTTCCCCTAGGCCGTTCGAGTTATTCGTTTCGAGCATCAGAACTGCGAAAATTTTGAGTTTCTCAAGCGTTTCTTACCTCCAAACTGCCACATCTCGCGAACGGATTGATCAATCCGCAAAATTTCTGTTGCGTCTGAAAGTAGAAACTCGCCCGATTACAACGGTATGCGCACTCTTCCCCTAGGCCGTTCTAGTTATTCGTTTCGAGCTTCAGAACTGCACAAATTTTGAGTTTCTCAAGCGTTTCTTACCTCCAAACTGCCATATCTCGCGAACGGATTGACCCATCCGCAAAATTTCTGTTGCATCTGAAAGTAGAAACTCGCCCGATTACAACGGTATGCGCACTCTTCCCCTAGGCCGTTCTAGTTATTCGTTTCGAGCTTCAGAACTGCACAAATTTTGAGTTTCTCAAGCGTTTCTTACCTCCAAACTGCCATATCTCGCGAACGGATTGACCCATCCGCAAAATTTCTGTTGCATCTGAAAGTAGAAACTCGCCCGATTACAACGGTATGCGCACTCTTCCCCTAGGCCGTTCTAGTTATTCGTTTCGAGCTTCAGAACTGCACAAATTTTGAGTTTCTCAGGCGTTTCTTACTTCCAAACTGCCACATCTCGCGAACGGATTGACCAATCCGCAAAATTTCTGTTGCGTATGAAAGTAGAAACTCGCCCGATTACAACGGTATGCGCACTCTTCCCCTAGGCCGTTCTAGTTATTCGTTTCGAGCATCAGAACTGCGCAAATTTTGAGTTTCTCAAGCGTTTCTTACCTCCAAACTGCCATATCTCGCGAACGGATTGACCAATCCGCAAAATTTCTGTTGCATCTGAAAGTAGAAACTCGCCCGATTATAACGGTATGCGCACTTTTCCCCTAGGTCGTTCTAGTTATTCGTTTCGAGCATCATAACTGCGAAAATTTTGAGTTTCTCAAGCGCTTCTTATCTCCAAACAGCCATATCTCGCGAACGGATTGATCAATCCGCAAAATTTCTGTTGCGTCTGAAAGTAGAAACTCGCCCGATTACAACGGTTTGCGCACTCTTCCCCTAGGCCGTTCTAGTTATTCGTTTCGAGCTTCAGAACTGCGCAAATTTTGAGTTTCTCAAGCGTTTCTTACCTCCAAACTGCTATATCTCGCGAATGGATTGACCAATCCGCAAAATTTCTGTTGCATCTGAAAGTAGAAACTCGCCCGATTACAACGGTATGCGAACTTTTCCCCTAGGCCGTTCTAGTTATTCGTTTCGAGCATCAGAACGGCGAAAATTTTGAGTTTCTCAAGCATTTCTTATCTCCAAACTGCCATATCTCGCGAACGGATTGACCAATCCGCAAAATTTCTGTTGCATCTGAAAGTAGAAACTCGCCCGATTACAACGGTAGGTGTAGTTTTCCCCTAGGCCGTTCTAGTTATTCGTTTCGAGCATCAGAACGGCGAAAATTTTGAGTTTCTCAAGCATTTCTTATCTCCAAACTGCCATATCTCGCGAACGGATTGACCAATCCGCAAAATTTCTGTTGCATCTGAAAGTAGAAACTCGCCCGATTATAACGGTATGCGCACTTTTCCCCTAGGTCGTTCTAGTCATTCGTGTCGAGCATCAGAACTGCGAAAATTTTGTGTTTCTCAAGCGTTTCTTATCTCCAAACTGCCATGTCTCGCGAACGGATTGATCAATCCGCAAAATTTCTGTTGCATCTGAAAGTAGAAACTCGCCCGATTACAACGGTATGCTAACTTTTCCCCTAGGCCGTTCTAGTTATTCGTTTCGAGCATCAGAACGGCGAAAATTTTGAGTTTCTCAAGCATTTCTTATCTCCAAACGGCCATATCTCGCGAACGGATTGACCAATCCGCAAAATTTCTGTAGCATCTGAAAGTAGAAACTCGCCCGATTACACTGGTAGGTGTAGTTTTCCCCTAGGCCGTTCTAGTTATTCGTTTCGAGCATCAGAACGGCGAAAATTTTGAGTTTCTCAAGCATTTCTTATCTCCAAACTGCCATATCTCGCGAACCGATTGACCAATCCGCAAAATTTCTGTTGCATCTGAAAGTAGAAACTCGCCCGATTATAACGGTGTGCGCACTTTTCCCCTAGGTCGTTCTAGTCATTCGTGTCGAGCATCAGAACTGCGAAAATTTTGAGTTTCTCAAGCGTTTCTTATCTCCAAACTGCCATGTCTCGCGAACGGATTGATCAATCCGCAAAATTTCTGTTGCATCTGAAAGTAGAAACTCGCCCGATTACAACGGTATGCTAACTTTTCCCCTAGGCCGTTCTAGTTATTCGTTTCGAGCATCAGAACGGCGAAAATTTTGAGTTTCTCAAGCATTTCTTATCTCCAAACGGCCATATCTCGCGAACGGATTGACCAATCCGCAAAATTTCTGTAGCATCTGAAAGTAGAAACTCGCCCGATTACACTGGTAGGTGTAGTTTTCCCCTAGGCCGTTCTAGTTATTCGTTTCGAGCATCAGAACGGCGAAAATTTTGAGTTTCTCAAGCATTTCTTATCTCCAAACTGCCATATCTCGCGAACGGATTGACCAATCCGCAAAATTTCTGTTGCATCTGAAAGTAGAAACTCGCCCGATTATAACGGTATGCGCACATTTCCCCTAGGTCGTTCTAGTCATTCGTGTCGAGCATCAGAACTGCGAAAATTTTGAGTTTCTCAAGCGTTTCTTATCTCCAAACTGCCATGTCTCGCGAACGGATTGATCAATCCGCAAAATTTCTGTTGCATCTGAAAGTAGAAACTCGCCCGATTACAACGGTATGCTAACTTTTCCCCTAGGCCGTTCTAGTTATTCGTTTCGAGCATCAGAACGGCGAAAATTTTGAGTTTCTCATGCGTTTCTTACCTCCAAACTGCCACATCTCGCGAACGGATTGACCAATCCTCAAAATTTCTGTTGCATCTGAAAGTAGAAACTCGCCCGATTACAACGGTAGGTGTAGTTTTCGCCTAGTCCGTTCTAGTTATTCGTTTCGAGCATCAGAACTGCGCAAATTTTGAGTTTCTCAGGCGTTTCTTACTTCCAAACTGCCACATCTCGCGAACGGATTGACCAATCCGCAAAATTTCTGTTGCATATGAAAGTAGAAACTCGCCCGATTACAACGGTATGCGCACTCTTCCCCTAGGCCGTTCTAGTTATTCGTTTCGAGCATCAGAACTGCGCAAATTTTGAGTTTCTCAAGCGTTTCTTACCTCCAAACTGCCATATCTCGCGAACGGATTGACCAATCCGCAAAATTTCTGTTGCATCTGAAAGTAGAAACTCGCCCGATTACAACGGTAAGCGTACTTTTCCCCTAGGCCGTTCTAGTTACTCGTTTCGAGCATCATAACTGCGAAAATTTTGAGTTTCTCAAGCGCTTCTTATCTCCAAACAGCCATATCTCGCGAACGGATTGATCAATCCGCAAAATTTCTGTTGCGTCTGAAAGTAGAAACTCGCCCGATTACAACGGTTTGCGCACTCTTCCCCTAGGCCGTTCTAGTTATTCGTTTCGAGCTTCAGAACTGCGCAAATTTTGAGTTTCTCAAGCGTTTCTTACCTCCAAACTGCTATATCTCGCGAATGGATTGACCAATCCGCAAAATTTCTGTTGCATCTGAAAGTAGAAACTCGCCCGATTACAACGGTATGCGAACTTTTCCCCTAGGCCGTTCTAGTTATTCGTTTCGAGCATCAGAACGGCGAAAATTTTGAGTTTCTCAAGCATTTCTTATCTCCAAACTGCCATATCTCGCGAACGGATTGACCAATCCGCAAAATTTCTGTTGCATCTGAAAGTAGAAACTCGCCCGATTACAACGGTAGGTGTAGTTTTCCCCTAGGCCGTTCTAGTTATTCGTTTCGAGCATCAGAACGGCGAAAATTTTGAGTTTCTCAAGCATTTCTTATCTCCAAACTGCCATATCTCGCGAACGGATTGACCAATCCGCAAAATTTCTGTTGCATCTGAAAGTAGAAACTCGCCCGATTATAACGGTATGCGCACTTTTCCCCTAGGTCGTTCTAGTCATTCGTGTCGAGCATCAGAACTGCGAAAATTTTGAGTTTCTCAAGCGTTTCTTATCTCCAAACTGCCATGTCTCGCGAACGGATTGATCAATCCGCAAAATTTCTGTTGCATCTGAAAGTAGAAACTCGCCCGATTACAACGGTATGCTAACTTTTCCCCTAGGCCGTTCTAGTTATTCGTTTCGAGCATCAGAACGGCGAAAATTTTGAGTTTCTCAAGCATTTCTTATCTCCAAACGGCCATATCTCGCGAACGGATTGACCAATCCGCAAAATTTCTGTAGCATCTGAAAGTAGAAACTCGCCCGATTACACTGGTAGGTGTAGTTTTCCCCTAGGCCGTTCTAGTTATTCGTTTCGAGCATCAGAACGGCGAAAATTTTGAGTTTCTCAAGCATTTCTTATCTCCAAACTGCCATATCTCGCGAACGGATTGACCAATCCGCAAAATTTCTGTTGCATCTGAAAGTAGAAACTCGCCCGATTATAACGGTATGCGCACTTTTCCCCTAGGTCGTTCTAGTCATTCGTGTCGAGCATCAGAACTGTGAAAATTTTGAGTTTCTCAAGCGTTTCTTATCTCCAAACTGCCATGTCTCGCGAACGGATTGATCAATCCGCAAAATTTCTGTTGCATCTGAAAGTAGAAACTCGCCCGATTACAACGGTATGCTAACTTTTCCCCTAGGCCGTTCTAGTTATTCGTTTCGAGCATCAGAACGGCGAAAATTTTGAGTTTCTCAAGCGTTTCTTACCTCCAAACTGCCACATCTCGCGAACGGATTGACCAATCCTCAAAATTTCTGTTGCATCTGAAAGTAGAAACTCGCCCGATTACAGCGGTATGTGTAGTTTTCTCCTAGGCCGTTCCAGTTATTCGTTTCGAGCATCAGAACTGCGAACATTTTGAGTTTCTCAAGCGTTTCTTACTTCCAAACTGCCACATCTCGCAAACGGATTGACCAATCCGCAAAATTTCTGTTGCGTCTGAAAGTAGAAACTCGCCCGATTACAACGGTATGCGCAATCTTCCCCTAGGCCGTTCTAGTTATTCGTTTCGAGCATCAGAACTGCACAAATTTTGAGTTTCTCAAGCGTTTCTTACCTCCAAACTGCCATATCTCGCGAACGGATTGACCAATCCGCAAAATTTCTGTTGCATCTGAAAGTAGAAACTCGCCCGATTACAACGGTATGCGTACTTTTCCCCTAGGCCGTTCTAGTTATTCGTTTCGAGCTTCAGAACTGCGCGAATTTTGAGTTTCTCAAGCGTTTCTTACATCCAAACTGCCATGTCTCGCGAACGGATTGACCCATCCGCAAAATTTCTGTTGCTCCTGAAAGTAGAAACTCGCCCGATTACAACGGTATGCGCACTTTTCCCCTAGGCCGTTCTAGTTATTCGTTTCGAGCATCAGAACGGCGAAAATTTTGAGTTTCTCATGCGTTTCTTACCTCCAAACTGCCACATCTCGCGAACGGTTTGACCAATCCGCAAAATTTCTGTTGCGTCTGAAAGTAGAAACTCGCCCGATTACAACGGTATGCGCACACTTCCCCTAGGCCGTTCTAGTTATTCATTTCGAGCATCAGAACTGCGCAAATTTTGAGTTTCTCAAGCGTTTCTTACATCCAAACTGCCATATCTCGCGAACGGATTGACCAATCCGCAAAATTTCTGTTGCATCTGAAAGTAGAAACTCGCCCGATTACAACGGTATGCGCACTTTTCCCCTAGGCCGTTCTAGTTATTCGTGTCGAGCATCAGAACTGCGAAAATTTAGAGTTTCTCAAGCGTTTCTTACCTCCAAACTGCCATATCTCGCGAACGGATTGACCAATCCGCAACATTTCTGTTGCATCTGAAATTAGAAACTCGCCCGATTACAACGGTATGCGTACTTTTCCCCTAGGCCGTTCTAGTTATTCGTTTCGAGCATCAGAACGGCGAAAATTTTGAGTTTCTCAAGCATTTCTTATCTCCAAACTGTCATATCTCGCGAACGGATTGACCAATCCGCAAAATTTCTGTTGCATCTGAAAGTAGAAACTCGCCCGATTATAACGGTATGGGCACTTTTCCCCTAGGTCGTTCTAGTTATTCGTGTCGAGCATCAGAACTGCGAAAATTTTGAGTTTCTCAAGCGTTTCTTATCTCCAAACTGCCATGTCTCGTGAACGGATTGATCAATCCGCAAAATTTCTGTTGCATCTGAAAGTAGAAACTCGCCCGATTACAACGGTATGCTAACTTTTCCCCTAGGCCGTTCTAGTTATTCGTTTCGAGCATCAGAACGGCGAAAATTTTGAGTTTCTCAAGCATTTCTTATCTCCAAACTGCCATATCTCGCGAACGGATTGACCAATCCGCAAAATTTCTGTTGCATCTGAAAGTAGAAACTCGCCCGATTATAACGGTATGCGCACTTTTCCCCTAGGCCGTTCTAGTTATTCGTGTCGAGCATCAGAACTGCGAAAATTTTGAGTTTTTCAAGCGTTTCTTACCTCCAAACTGCCATATCTCGCGAACGGATTGACCAATCCGCAAAATTTCTGTTGCATCTGAAAGTAGAAACTCGCCCGATTATAACGGTGCGCGCACTTTTCCCCTAGGTCGTTCTAGTTATTCGTGTCGAGCATCAGAACTGCGAAAATTTTTAGTTTCTCACGCGTTTCTTACCTCCAAACTGCCACATCTCGCTAACGGATTGACCAATCCTCAAAATTTCTGTTGCATCTGAAATTAGAAACTCGCCCGATTACATCGGTATGCGTACTTTTCCCCTAGGCCGTTCTAGTTATTCGTTTCGAGCATCAGAACGGCGAAAATTTTGAGTTTCTCAAGCATTTCTTATCTCCAAACTGCCATATCTCGCGAACGGATTGACCAGTCCGCAAAATTTCTGTTGCATCTGAAAGTAGAAACTCGCCCGATTACAACGGTAGGTGTAGTTTTCCCCTAGGCCGTTCTAGTTTTTCGTTTCGAGCATCAGAACTGCGAAAATTTTAGTTTCTCAAGCGTTTCTTACCTCCAAACTGCCACATCTCGCGAACGGATTGACCAATCCGCAAAATTTCTGTTGCGTCTGAAAGTAGAAACTCGCCCGATTACAAAGGTATGCGCACACTTCCCCTAGGCCGTTCTAGTTATTCGTTTCGAGCATCAGAACTGCGCAAATTTTGAGTTTCTCGAGCGTTTCCTACCTCCAAACTGCCATATCTCGCGAACGGATTGACCAATCCGCAAAATTTCTGTTGCATCTGAAAGTAGAAACTCGCCCGATTACAACGGTGGGTGTAGTTTTCCCCTAGGCCGTTCTAGTTATTCGTTTCGAGCATCAGAACGGCGAAAATTTTGAGTTTCTCAAGCGTTTCTTACCTCCAAACTGCCATGTCTCGTGAACGGATTGATCAAACCGCAAAATTTCTGTTGCGTCTGAAAGTAGAAACTCGCCCGATTACAACGGTATGCTAACTTTTCCCCTAGGCCGTTCTAGTTATTCGTTTCGAGCATCAGAACGGCGAAAATTTTGAGTTTCTCAAGCGTTTCTTACCTCCAAACTGCCATATCTCGCGAACGGATTGACTAATCCGCAAAATTTCTGTTGCATCTGAAAGTAGAAACTCGCCCGATTACAACGGTATGTGTAGTTTTCCCCTAGGCCGTTCCAGTTATTCGTTTCGAGCATCAGAACTGCGAAAATTTTGAGTTTCTCAAGCATTTCTTATCTCCAAACTGCCATATCTCGCGAACGGATTGACCAATCCGCAAAATTTCTGTTGCATCTGAAAGTAGAAACTCGCCCGATTATAACGGTATGCGCACTTTTCCCCTAGGTCGTTCTAGTCATTCGTGTCGAGCATCAGAACTGCGAAAATTTTGAGTTTCTCAAGCGTTTCTTATCTCCAAACTGCCATGTCTCGCGAACGGATTGATCAATCCGCTAAATTTCTGTTGCATCTGAAAGTAGAAACTCGCCCGATTACAACGGTTTGCTAACTTTTCCCCTAGGCCGTTCTAGTTATTCGTTTCGAGCATCAGAACGGCGAAAATTTTGAGTTTCTCAAGCATTTCTTATCTCCAAACAGCCATATCTCGCGAACGGTTTGACCAATCCGCAAAATTTCTGTTGCGTCTGAAAGTAGAAACTCGCCCGATTACAACGGTATGCGCACACTTCCCCTAGGCCGTTCTAGTTATTCGTTTCGAGCATCAGAACTGCGCAAATTTTGTGTTTCTCAAGCGTTTCTTACCTCCAAACTGCCATATCTCGCGAACGGATTGACCAATCCGCAAAATATCTGTTGCATCTGAAAGTAGAAACTCGCCCGATTACAACGGTATGCGTACTTTCCCCTAGGCCGTTCTAGTTATTCGTTTCGAGCATCAGAACGGCGAAAATTTTGAGTTTCTCAAGCATTTCTTATCTCCAAACTGCCATATCTCGCGAACGGATTGACCAATCCGCAAAATTTCTGTTGCATCTGAAAGTAGAAACTCGCCCGATTATAACGGTATGCGCACTTTTCCCCTAGGTCGTTCTAGTCATTCGTGTCGAGCATCAGAAATGCGAAAATTTTGAGTTTCTCAAGCGTTTCTTATCTCCAAACTGCCATGTCTCGCGAACGGATTGATCAATCCGCAAAATTTCTGTTGCATCTGAAAGTAGAAACTCGCCCGATTACAACGGTATGCTAACTTTTCCCCTAGGCCGTTCTAGTTATTCGTTTCGAGCATCAGAACTGCGAGAATTTTGAGTTTCTCAAGCATTTCTTATCTCCAAACGGCCATATCTCGCGAACGGATTGACCAATCCGCAAAATTTCTGTAGCATCTGAAAGTAGAAACTCGCCCGATTACACTGGTAGGTGTAGTTTTCCCCTAGGCCGTTCTAGTTATTCGTTTCGAGCATCAGAACGGCGAAAATTTTGAGTTTCTCAAGCATTTCTTATCTCCAAACTGCCATATCTCGCGAACGGATTGACCAATCCGCAAAATTTCTGTTGCATCTGAAAGTAGAAACTCGCCCGATTATAACGGTATGCGCACTTTTCCTCTAGGTCGTTCTAGTCATTCGTGTCGAGCATCAGAATTGCGAAAATTTTGAGTTTCTCAAGCGTTTCTTATCTCCAAACTGCCATGTCTCGCGAACGGATTGATCAATCCGCAAAATTTCTGTTGCATCTGAAAGTAGAAACTCGCCCGATTACAACGGTATGCTAACTTTTCCCCTAGGCCGTTCTAGTTATTCGTTTCGAGCATCAGAACGGCGAAAATTTTGAGTTTCTCAAGCGTTTCTTACATCCAAACTGCCATATCTCGCGAACGGATTGACCAATCCGCAAAATTTCTGTTGCGTCTGAAAGTAGAAACTCGCCCGATTACAACGGTATGCGCACACTTCCCCTAGGCCGTTCTAGTTATTCATTTCGAGCATCAGAACTGCGCAAATTTTGAGTTTCTCAAGCGTTTCTTACATCCAAACTGCCATATCTCGCGAACGGATTGACCAATCCGCAAAATTTCTGTTGCATCTGAAAGTAGAAACTCGCCCGATTACAACGGTATGCGCACTTTTCCCCTAGGCCGTTCTAGTTATTCGTGTCGAGCATCAGAACTGCGAAAATTTTGAGTTTCTCAAGCGTTTCTTACCTCCAAACTGCCATATCTCGCGAACGGATTGACCAATCCGCAACATTTCTGTTGCATCTGAAATTAGAAACTCGCCCGATTACAACGGTATGCGTACTTTTCCCCTAGGCCGTTCTAGTTATTCGTTTCGAGCATCAGAACGGCGAAAATTTTGAGTTTCTCAAGCATTTCTTATCTCCAAACTGCCATATCTCGCGAACGGATTGACCAATCAGCAAAATTTCTGTTGCATCTGAAAGTAGAAACTCGCCCGATTATAACGGTATGGGCACTTTTCCCCTAGGTCGTTCTAGTTATTCGTGTCGAGCATCAGAACTGCGAAAATTTTGAGTTTCTCAAGCGTTTCTTATCTCCAAACTGCCATGTCTCGCGAACGGATTGATCAATCCGCAAAATTTCTGTTGCATCTGAAAGTAGAAACTCGCCCGATTACAACGGTATGCTAACTTTTCCCCTAGGCCGTTCTAGTTATTCGTTTCGAGCATCAGAACGG
Organism: Ptiloglossa arizonensis; assembly: GCF_051014685.1. Classification (NCBI taxonomy): domain Eukaryota; kingdom Metazoa; phylum Arthropoda; class Insecta; order Hymenoptera; family Colletidae; genus Ptiloglossa; species Ptiloglossa arizonensis. The sequence continues at coordinate 226,564 of NW_027479034.1, read as the reverse complement.
CGAAAATTTTGAGTTTCTCAAGCATTTCTTATCTCCAAACTGCCATATCTCGCGAACGGATTGACCAATCCGCAAAATTTCTGTTGCATCTGAAAGTAGAAACTCGCCCGATTATAACGGTATGCGCACTTTTCCCCTAGGTCGTTCTAGTTATTCGTGTCGAGCATCAGAACTGCGAAAATTTTGAGTTTCTCACGCGTTTCTTACCTCCAAACTGCCACATCTCGCTAACGGATTGACCAATCCTCAAAATTTCTGTTGCATCTGAAATTAGAAACTCGCCCGATTACATCGGTATGCGTACTTTTCCCCTAGGCCGCTCTAGTTATTCGTGTCGAGCATCAGAACTGCGAAAATTTTGAGTTTCTCAAGCATTTCTTATCTCCAAACTGCCATATCTCGCGAACGGATTGACCAGTCCGCAAAATTTCTGTTGCATCTGAAAGTAGAAACTCGCCCGATTACAACGGTAGGTGTAGTTTTCCCCTAGGCCGTTCTAGTTTTTCGTTTCGAGCATCAGAACTGCGAAAATTTTAGTTTCTCAAGCGTTTCTTACCTCCAAACTGCCACATCTCGCGAACGGATTGACCATTCCGCAAAATTTCTGTTGCGTCTGAAAGTAGAAACTCGCCCGATTACAACGGTATGCGCACACTTCCCCTAGGCCGTTCTAGTTATTCGTTTCGAGCATCAGAACTGCGCAAATTTTGAGTTTCTCAAGCGTTTCTTACCTCCAAACTGCCATATCTCGCGAACGGATTGACCAATCCGCAAAATTTCTGTTGCATCTGAAAGTAGAAACTCGCCCGATTACAACGGTGGTTGTAGTTTTCCCCTAGGCCGTTCTAGTTATTCGTTTCGAGCATCAGAACGGCGAAAATTTTGAGTTTCTCAAACATTTCTTATCTCCAAACTGCCATATCTCGCGAACGGATTGACCAATCCGCAAAATTTCTGTTGCATCTGAAAGTAGAAACTCGCCCGATTATAACGGTATGCGCACTTTTCCCCTAGGTCGTTCTAGTCATTCGTGTCGAGCATCAGAACTGCGAAAATTTTGAGTTTCTCAAGCGTTTCTTATCTCCAAACTGCCATGTCTCGCGAACGGATTGATCAATCCGCAAAATTTCTGTTGCATCTGAAAGTAGAAACTCGCCCGATTACAACGGTTTGCTAACTTTTCCCCTAGGCCGTTCTAGTTATTCGTTTCGAGCATCAGAACGGCGAAAATTTTGAGTTTCTCAAGCATTTCTTATCTCCAAACTGCCATATCTCGCGAACGGATTGACCAATCCGCAAAATTTCTGTTGCATCTGAAAGTAGAAACTCGCCCGATTACAACGGTAGGTGTAGTTTTCCCCTAGGCCGTTCTAGTTATTCGTTTCGAGCATCAGAACTGCGAAAATTTTAGTTTCTCAAGCGTTTCTCACCTCCAAACTGCCACATCTCGCGAACGGTTTGACCAATCCGCAAAATTTCTGTTGCGTCTGAAAGTAGAAACTCGCCCGATTACAACGGTATGCGCACACTTCCCCTAGGCTGTTCTAGTTATTCGTTTGGAGCATCAGAACTGCGCAAATTTTGAGTTTCTCAAGCGTTTCTTACCTCCAAACTGCCATATCTCGCGAACGGATTGAGCAATCCGCAAAATTTCTGTTGCATCTGAAAGTAGAAACTCGCCCGATTACAACGGTATGCGTACTTTCCCCTAGGCCGTTCTAGGTATTCGTTTCGAGCATCAGAACGGCGAAAATTTTGAGTTTCTCAAGCATTTCTTATCTCCAAACTGCCATACCTCGCGAACGGATTGACCAATCCGCAAAATTTCTGTTGCATCTGAAAGTAGAAACTCGCCCGATTATAACGGTATGCGCACTTTTCCCCTAGGTCGTTCTAGTTATTCGTGTCGAGCATCAGAACTGCGAAAATTTTGAGTTTCTCAAGCGTTTCTTATCTACAAACTGCAATGTCTCGCGAACGGATTGATCAATCCGCAAAATTTCTGTTGCATCTGAAAGTAGAAACTCGCCCGATTACAACGGTATGGGCACTTTTCCCCTAGGCCGTTCTAGTTATTCGTGTCGAGCATCAGAACTGCGAAAATTTTGAGTTTCTCAAGCGTTTCTTACCTCCAAACTGCCACATCTCGCGAACGGATTGACCAATCCTCAAAATTTCTGTTGCATCTGAAAGTAGAAACTCGCCCGATTACAACGGTATGTGTAGTTTTCCCCTAGGCCGTTCCAGTTATTCGTTTCGAGCATCAGAACTGCGAAAATTTTGAGTTTCTCAAGCGTTTCTTACATCCAAACTGCCATATCTCGCGAACGGATTGACCAATCCGCAAAATTTCTGTTGCATTTGAAAGTAGAAACTCGCCCGATTACAATGGTATGCGCACTTTTCCCCTGGGCCGTTCTAGTTATTCGTTTCGAGCATCAGAACTGCGAAAATTTTGAGTTTCTAAAGCGTTTCTTACATCCAAACGGCCATATCTCGCGAACGGATTGACCAATCCGCAAAATTTCTGTTGCATCTGAAAGTAGAAACTCGCCCGATTACAACGGTATGTGTAGTTTTCCCCTAGGCCGTTCCAGTTATTCGTTTCGAGCATCAGAACTGCGAAAATTTTGAGTTTCTCAAGCGTTTCTTACATCCAAACTGCCATATCTCGCGAACGGATTGACCAATCCGCAAAATTTCTATTGCATTTGAAAGTAGAAACTCGCCCGATTACAATGGTATGCGCACTTTTCCCCTGGGCCGTTCTAGTTATTCGTGTCGAGCATCAGAACTGCGAAAATTTTGAGTTTCTCAAGCGTTTCTTATCTCCAAACTGCCATGTCTCGCGAACGGATTGATCAATCCCCAAAATTTCTGTTGCATCTGAAAGTAGAAACTCGCCCGATTACAACGGTATGCGCACTTTTCCCCTAGGCCGTTCTAGTTATTCGTGTCGAGCATCAGAACTGCGAAAATTTTGAGTTTTTCAAGCGTTTCTTACCTCCAAACTGCCATATCTCGCGAACGGATTGACCAATCCGCAAAATTTCTGTTGCATCTGAAAGTAGAAACTCGCCCGATTATAACGGTATGGGCACTTTTCCCCTAGGTCGTTCTAGTTATTCGTGTCGAGCATCAGAACTGCGAAAATTTTGAGTTTCTCAAGCGTTTCTTACCTCCAAACTGCCACATCTCGCGAACGGATTGACCAATCCTCAAAATTTCTGTTGCATCTGAAATTAGAAACTCGCCCGATTACATCGGTATGCGTACTTTTCCCCTAGGCCGTTCCAGTTATTCGTTTCGAGCATCAGAACTGCGAAAATTTTGAGTTTCTCAAGCGTTTCTTACCTCCAAACTGCCATATCTCGCGAACGGATTGACCAATCCGCAAAATTTCTGTTGCATTTGAAAGTAGAAACTCGCCCGATTACAATGGTATGCGCACTTTTCCCCTGGGCCGTTCTAGTTATTCGTTTCGAGCATCAGAACTGCGAAAATTTTGAGTTTCTAAAGCGTTTCTTACATCCAAACGGCCATATCTCGCGAACGGATTGACCAATCCGCAAAATTTCTGTAGCATCTGAAAGTAGAAACTCGCCCGATTACAACGGTATGCGCACTTTTCCCCTAGGCCGTTCTAGTTATTCGTGTCGAGCATCAGAACTGCGAAAATTTTGAGTTTTTCAAGCGTTTCTTACATCCAAACTGCCATATCTCGCGAACGGATTGACCAATCCGCAAAATTTCTGTTGCGTCTGAAAGTAGAAACTCGCCCGATTACAACGGTATGAGCACACTTCCCCTAGGCCGTTCTAGTTATTCGTTTCATGCATCAGAACTGCGCAAATTTTGAGTTTCTCAAGCGTTTCTTACCTCCAAACTGCCATATCTCGCGAACGGATTGACCAATCCGCAAAATTTCTGTTGCATCTGAAAGTAGAAACTCGCCCCATTATAACGGTAAACGCACTTTTCCCCTAGGTCGTTCTAGTTATTCGAGTCGAGCATCAGAACTGCGAAAATTTTGAGTTTCTCAAGCGTTTCTTACCTCCAAACTGCCACATCTCGCGAACGGTTTGACCAATCCGCAAAATTTCTGTTGCGTCTGAAAGTAGAAACTCGCCCGATTACAACGGTATGCGCACACTTCCCCTAGGCCGTTCTAGTTATTCATTTCGAGCATCAGAACTGCGCAAATTTTGAGTTTCTCAAGCGTTTCTTACATCCAAACTGCCATATCTCGCGAACGGATTGACCAATCCGCAAAATTTCTATTGCATTTGAAAGTAGAAACTCGCCCGATTACAATGGTATGCGCACTTTTCCCCTGGGCCGTTCTAGTTATTCGTGTCGAGCATCAGAACTGCGAAAATTTTGAGTTTCTCAAGCGTTTCTTATCTCCAAACTGCCATGTCTCGCGAACGGATTGATCAATCCGCAAAATTTCTGTTGCATCTGAAAGTAGAAACTCGCCCGATTACAACGGTATGCGCACTTTTCCCCTAGGCCGTTCTAGTTATTCGTGTCGAGCATCAGAACTGCGAAAATTTTGAGTTTCTCAAGCGTTTCTTACATCCAAACTGCCATATCTCGCGAACGGATTGACCAATCCGCAAAATTTCTATTGCATTTGAAAGTAGAAACTCGCCCGATTACAATGGTATGCGCACTTTTCCCCTGGGCCGTTCTAGTTATTCGTGTCGAGCATCAGAACTGCGAAAATTTTGAGTTTCTCAAGCGTTTCTTACCTCCAAACTGCCACATCTCGCGAACGGTTTGACCAATCCGCAAAATTTCTGTTGCGTCTGAAAGTAGAAACTCGCCCGATTACAACGGTATGCGCACACTTCCCCTAGGCCGTTCTAGTTATTCATTTCGAGCATCAGAACTGCGCAAATTTTGAGTTTCTCAAGCGTTTCTTACATCCAAACTGCCATATCTCGCGAACGGATTGACCAATCCGCAAAATTTCTATTGCATTTGAAAGTAGAAACTCGCCCGATTACAATGGTATGCGCACTTTTCCCCTGGGCCGTTCTAGTTATTCGTGTCGAGCATCAGAACTGCGAAAATTTTGAGTTTTTCAAGCGTTTCTTACCTCCAAACTGCCATATCTCGCGAACGGATTGACCAATCCGCAAAATTTCTGTTGCATCTGAAAGTAGAAACTCGCCCGATTACAACGGTATGCGTACTTTTCCCCTAGGCCGTTCTAGTTATTCGTTTCGAGCATCAGAACGGCGAAAATTTTGAGTTTCTCAAGCATTTCTTATTTCCAAACTGCCATATCTCGCGAACGGATTGACCAATCCGCAAAATTTCTGTTGCATCTGAAAGTAGAAACTCGCCCGATTATAAAGGTATACGCACTTTTCCCCTAGGTCGTTCTAGTTATTCGTGTCGAGCATCAGAACTGCGAAAATTTTGAGTTTCTCAAGCGTTTCTTATCTCCAAACTGCCATGTCTCGCGAACGGATTGATCAATCCGCAAAATTTCTGTTGCATCTGAAAGTAGAAACTCGCCCGATTACAACCGTATGCGCACTTTTCCCCTAGGCCGTTCTAGTTATTCGTGTCGAGCATCAGAACTGCGAAAATTTTGAGTTTTTCAAGCGTTCCTTACATCCAAACTGCCATATCTCGCGAACGGATTGACCATTCCGCAAAATTACTGTTGCATCTGAAAGTAGAAACTCGCCCGATTATAACGGTATGCGCACTTTTCCCCTAGGTCGTTCTAGTTATTCGTGTCGAGCATCAGAACTGCGAAAATTTTTAGTTTCTCAAGCGTTTTTTATCTCCAAACTGCCATGTCTCGCGAACGGATTGATCAATCCGCAAAATTTCTGTTGCATCTGAAAGTAGAAACTCGCCCGATTACAACGGTAGGTGTAGTTTTGCCCTAGGGCGTTCCAGTTATTCGTTTCGAGCATCAGAACTGCGAAAATTTTGAGTTTCTCAAGCGTTTCTTATCTCCAAACTGCTACATCTCACGAACGGATTGATCAATCCTCAAAATTTCTGTTGCATCTGAAAGTAGAAACTCGCCCGATTACAACGGTATGTGTAGTTTTCCCCTAGGCCGTTCCAGTTATTCGTTTCGAGCATCAGAACTGCGAAAATTTTGAGTTTCTCAAGCGTTTCTTACCTCCAAACTGCCATATCTCGCGAACGGATTGACCAATCCGCAAAATTTCTGTTGCATTTGAAAGTAGAAACTCGCCCGATTACAATGGTATGCGCACTTTTCGCCTGGGCCGTTCTAGTTATTCGTTTCGAGCATCAGAACTGCGAAAATTTTGAGTTTCTCAAGCGTTTCTTACCTCCAAACTGCTACATCTCACGAACGGATTCATCAATCCTCAAAATTTCTGTTGCATCTGAAAGTAGAAACTCGCCCGATTACAACGGTATGTGTAGTTTTCCCCTAGGCCGTTCCAGTTATTCGTTTCGAGCATCAGAACTGCGAAAATTTTGAGTTTCTCAAGCGTTTCTTACCTCCAAACTGCCATATCTCGCGAACGGATTGACCAATCCGCAAAATTTCTGTTGCATCTGAAAGTAGAAACTCGTCCGATTACAACGGTGTGTGTAGTTTTCCCCTAGGCCGTTCCAGTTATTCGTTTCGAGCATCAGAACTGCGAAAATTTTGAGTTTCTCAAGCGTTTCTTACCTCCAAACTGCCACATCTCGCGAACGGATTTACCAATCCGCAAAATTTCTGTTGCGTCTGAAAGTAGAAACTCGCCCGATTACAACGGTATGCGCACTCTTCCCCTAGTCCGTTCTAGTTATTCGTTTCGAGCATCAGAACTGCGCAAATTTTGAGTTCCTCAAGCGTTTCTTACCTCCAAACTGCCATATCTCGCGAACGGATTGACCAATCCGCAAAATTTCTGTTGCGTCTGAAAGTAGAACCTCGCCCGATTACAACGGTATGCGCACACTTCCCCTAGGCCGTTCTAGTTATTCGTTTCGAGCATCAGAACCGCGAAAATTTTGAGTTTCTCAAGCATTTCTTATCTCCAAACTGCCATATCTCGCGAACGGATTGACCAATCCGCAAAACTTCTGTTGCATCTGAAAGTAGAAACTCGCCCGATTTTAACGGTGTGCGCACTTTTCCCCTAGGTTGTTCTAGTTATTCGTGTCGAGCATCAGAACTGCGAAAATTTTGAGTTTCTCAAGCGTTTCTTATCTCCAAACTGCCATGTCTCGCGAACGGATTGATCAATCCGCAAAATTTCAGTTGCATCTGAAAGTAGAAACTCGCCCGATTACAACGGTATGCTAACTTTTCCCCTAGGCCGTTCTAGTTATTCGTTTCGAGCATCAGAACGGCGAAAATTTTGAGTTTCTCAAGCATTTCTTATCTCCAAACTGCCATATCTCGCGAACGGATTGACCAATCCGCAAAATTTCTGTTGCATCTGAAAGTAGAAACTCGCCCGATTATAACGGTATACGCACTTTTCCCCTAGGTCGTTCTAGTTATTCGTGTCGAGCATCAGAACTGCGAAAATTTTGAGTTTCTCAAGCGTTTCTTATCTCCAAACTGCCATGTCTCGCGAACGGATTGATCAATCCGCAAAATTTCTGTTGCATCTGAAAGTAGAAACTCGCCCGATTACAACCGTATGCGCACTTTTCCCCTGGACCGTTCTAGTTATTCGTTTCGAGCATCAGAACTGCGAAAATTTTGAGTTTCTAAAGCGTTTCTTACATCCAAACGGCCATATCTCGCGAACGGATTGACCAATCCGCAAAATTTCTGTTGCATCTGAAAGTAGAAACTCGCCCGATTACAACGGTAGGTGTAGTTTTCCCCTAGGCCGTTCTAGTTATTCGTTTCGAGCATCAGAACGGCGAAAATTTTGAGTTTCTCAAGCATTTCTTATCTCCAAACTGCCATATCTCGCGAACGGATTGACCAATCCGCAAAATTTCTGTTACATCTGAAAGTAGAAACTCGCCCGATTATAAAGGTATGCGCACTTTTACCCTAGGTCGTTCTAGTTATTCGTGTCGAGCATCAGAACTGCGAAAATTTTGAGCTTCTCAAGCATTTCTTATCTCCAAACTGCCATATCTCGCGAACGGATTGATCAATCCGCAAAATTTCTGTTGCATCTGAAAGTAGAAAGTCGCCCGATTACAACGGTAGATGTAGTTTTCGCCTAGGCCGTTCTAGTTATTCGTTTCGAGCATCAGAACTGCGAAAATTTTGAGTTTCTCAAGCGTTTCTTACCTCCAAACTGCCACATCTCGCGAACGGATTTACCAATCCGCAAAATTTCTGTTGCGTCTGAAAGTAGAAACTCGCCCGATTACAACGGTATGCGCACTCTTCCCCTAGGCCGTTCTAGTTATTCGTTTCGAGCATCAGAACTGCGCAAATTTTGAGTTCCTCAAGCGTTTCTTACCTCCAAACTGCCATATCTCGCGAACGGATTGACCAATCCGCAAAATTTCTGTTGCGTCTGAAAGTAGAAACTCGCCCGATTACAACGGTATGCGCACTTTTCCCCTGGGCCGTTCTAGTTATTCGTTTCGAGCATCAGAACTGCGAAAATTTTGAGTTTCTAAAGCGTTTCTTACATCCAAACGGCCATATCTCGCGAACGGATTGACCAATCCGCAAAATTTCTGTAGCATCTGAAAGTAGAAACTCGCCCGATTACAACGGTAGGTGTAGTTTTCCCCTAGGCCGTTCTAGTTATTCGTTTCGAGCATCAGAACCGCGAAAATTTTGAGTTTCTCAAGCATTTCTTATCTCCAAACTGCCATATCTCGCGAACGGATTGACCAATCCGCAAAACTTCTGTTGCATCTGAAAGTAGAAACTCGCCCGATTTTAACGGTGTGCGCACTTTTCCCCTAGGTTGTTCTAGTTATTCGTGTCGAGCATCAGAACTGCGAAAATTTTGAGTTTCTCAAGCATTTCTTATCTCCAAACTGCCATATCTCGCGAACGGATTGAACAATCCGCAAAATTTCTGTTGCATTTGAAAGTAGAAACTCGCCCGATTACAATGGTATGCGCACTTTTCGCCTGGGCCGTTCTAGTTATTCGTTTCGAGCATCAGAACTGCGACAATTTTAGTTTCTCAAGCGTTTCTTACCTCCAAACTGCCACATCTCGCGAACGGATTGACCAATCCGCAAAATTTCTGTTGCGTCTGAAAGTAGAAACTCGCCCGATTACAACGGTATGCGCACACTTCCCCTAGGCCGTTCTAGTTATTCGTTTCGAGCATCAGAACTGCGCAAATTTTGAGTTTCTCAAGCGTTTCTTACACCCAAACTGCCATATCTCGCGAACGGATTGACCAATCCGCAAAATTTCTGTTGCATCTGAAAGTAGAAACTCGCCCGATTACAACGGTATGCGTACTTTTCCCCTAGGCCGTTCTAGTTATTCGTTTCGAGCATCAGAACGGCGAAAATTTTGAGTTTCTCAAGCATTTCTTATTTCCAAACTGCCATATCTCGCGAACGGATTGACCAATCCGCAAAATTTCTGTTGCATCTGAAAGTAGAAACTCGCCCGATTATAACGGTATACGCACTTTTCCCCTAGGTCGTTCTAGTTATTCGTGTCGAGCATCAGAACTGCGAAAATTTTGAGTTTCTCAAGCGTTTCTTATCTCCAAACTGCCATGTCTCGCGAACGGATTGATCAATCCGCAAAATTTCTGTTGCATCTGAAAGTAGAAACTCGCCCGATTACAACCGTATGCGCACTTTTCCCCTGGACCGTTCTAGTTATTCGTTTCGAGCATAAGAACTGCGAAAATTTTGAGTTTCTAAAGCGTTTCTTACATCCAAACGGCCATATCTCGCGAACGGATTGACCAATCCGCAAAATTTCTGTTGCATCTGAAAGTAGAAACTCGCCCGATTACAACGGTAGGTGTAGTTTTCCCCTAGGCCGTTCTAGTTATTCGTTTCGAGCATCAGAACGGCGAAAATTTTGAGTTTCTCAAGCATTTCTTATCTCCAAACTGCCATATCTCGCGAACGGATTGACCAATCCGCAAAATTTCTGTTACATCTGAAAGTAGAAACTCGCCCGATTATAAAGGTATGCGCACTTTTACCCTAGGTCGTTCTAGTTATTCGTGTCGAGCATCAGAACTGCGAAAATTTTGAGCTTCTCAAGCGTTTCTTATCTCCAAACTGCCATATCTCGCGAACGGATTGATCAATCCGCAAAATTTCTGTTGCATCTGAAAGTAGAAAGTCGCCCGATTACAACGGTAGATGTAGTTTTCCCCTAGGCCGTTCTAGTTATTCGTTTCGAGCATCAGAACTGCGAAAATTTTGAGTTTCTCAAGCGTTTCTTACCTCCAAACTGCCACATCTCGCGAACGGATTTACCAATCCGCAAAATTTCTGTTGCGTCTGAAAGTAGAAACTCGCCCGATTACAACGGTATGCGCACTCTTCCCCTAGGCCGTTCTAGTTATTCGTTTCGAGCATCAGAACTGCGCAAATTTTGAGTTCCTCAAGCGTTTCTTACCTCCAAACTGCCATATCTCGCGAACGGATTGACCAATCCGCAAAATTTCTGTTGCGTCTGAAAGTAGAAACTCGCCCGATTACAACGGTATGCGCACTTTTCCCCTGGGCCGTTCTAGTTATTCGTTTCGAGCATCAGAACTGCGAAAATTTTGAGTTTCTAAAGCGTTTCTTACATCCAAACGGCCATATCTCGCGAACGGATTGACCAATCCGCAAAATTTCTGTTGCATTTGAAAGTAGAAACTCGCCCGATTACAATGGTATGCGCACTTTTCCCCTGGACCGTTCTAGTTATTCGTTTCGAGCATCAGAACCGCGAAAATTTTGAGTTTCTCAAGCGTTTCTTACATCCAAACGGCCATATCTCGCGAACGGATTGACCAATCCGCAAAATTTCTGTAGCATCTGAAAGTAGAAACTCGCCCGATTACAACGGTAGGTGTAGTTTTCCCCTAGGCCGTTCTAGTTATTCGTTTCGAGCATCAGAACCGCGAAAATTTTGAGTTTCTCAAGCATTTCTTATCTCCAAACTGCCATATCTCGCGAACGGATTGACCAATCCGCAAAACTTCTGTTGCATCTGAAAGTAGAAACTCGCCCGATTTTAACGGTGTGCGCACTTTTCCCCTAGGTTGTTCTAGTTATTCGTGTCGAGCATCAGAACTGCGAAAATTTTGAGTTTCTCAAGCATTTCTTATCTCCAAACTGCCATATCTCGCGAACGGATTGACCAATCCGCAAAATTTCTGTTGCATTTGAAAGTAGAAACTCGCCCGATTACAATGGTATGCGCACTTTTCGCCTGGGCCGTTCTAGTTATTCGTTTCGAGCATCAGAACTGCGACAATTTTAGTTTCTCAAGCGTTTCTTACCTCCAAACTGCCACATCTCGCGAACGGATTGACCAATCCGCAAAATTTCTGTTGCGTCTGAAAGTAGAAACTCGCCCGATTACAACGGTATGCGCACACTTCCCCTAGGCCGTTCTAGTTATTCGTTTCGAGCATCAGAACTGCGCAAATTTTGAGTTTCTCAAGCGTTTCTTACACCCAAACTGCCATATCTCGCGAACGGATTGACCAATCCGCAAAATTTCTGTTGCATCTGAAAGTAGAAACTCGCCCGATTATGACGGTGTGCGCACTTTTCCCCTAGGTTGTTCTAGTTATTCGTGTCGAGCATCAGAACTGCGAAAATTTTGAGTTTCTCAAGCATTTCTTATTTCCAAACTGCCATATCTCGCGAACGGATTGACCAATCCGCAAAATTTCTGTTGCATCTGAAAGTAGAAACTCGCCCGATTATAACGGTATACGCACTTTTCCCCTAGGTCGTTCTAGTTATTCGTGTCGAGCATCAGAACTGCGAAAATTTTGAGTTTCTCAAGCGTTTCTTATCTCCAAACTGCCATGTCTCGCGAACGGATTGATCAATCCGCAAAATTTCTGTTGCATCTGAAAGTAGAAACTCGCCCGATTACAACCGTATGCGCACTTTTCCCCTAGGCCGTTCTAGTTATTCGTGTCGAGCATCAGAACTGCGAAAATTTTGAGTTCTTCAAGCGTTTCTTACATCCAAACTGCCATATCTCGCGAACGGATTGACCATTCCGCAAAATTTCTGTTGCATCTGAAAGTAGAAACTCGCCCGATTATAACGGTATGCGCACTTTTCCCCTAGGTCGTTCTAGTTATTCGTGTCGAGCATCAGAACTGCGAAAATTTTTAGTTTCTCAAGCGTTTTTTATCTCCAAACTGCCATGTCTCGCGAACGGATTGATCAATCCGCAAAATTTCTGTTGCATCTGAAAGTAGAAACTCGCCCGATTACAACGGTAGGTGTAGTTTTGCCCTAGGGCGTTCCAGTTATTCGTCTCGAGCATCAGAACTGCGAAAATTTTGAGTTTCTCAAGCGTTTCTTATCTCCAAACTGCTACATCTCACGAACGGATTGATCAATCCTCAAAATTTCTGTTGCATCTGAAAGTAGAAACTCGCCCGATTACAACGGTATGTGTAGTTTTCCCCTAGGCCGTTCCAGTTATTCGTTTCGAGCATCAGAACTGCGAAAATTTTGAGTTTCTCAAGCGTTTCTTACCTCCAAACTGCCATATCTCGCAAACGGATTGACCAATCCGCAAAATTTCTGTTGCATTTGAAAGTAGAAACTCGCCCGATTACAACGGTATGCGTACTTCTCCCCTAGGCCGTTCTAGTCATTCGTTTCGAGCATCAGAACTGCGAAAATTTTGAGTTTCTCAAGCGTTTCTTACCTCCAAACTGCCATATCTCGCGAACGGATTGACCAATCCGCAAAATTTCTGTTGCATTTGAAAGTAGAAACTCGCCCGATTACAATGGTATGCGCACTTTTCGCCTGGGCCGTTCTAGTTATTCGTTTCGAGCATCAGAACTGCGAAAATTTTGAGTTTCTCAAGCGTTTCTTACCTCCAAACTGCTACATCTCACGAACGGATTGATCAATCCTCAAAATTGCTGTTGCATCTGAAACTAGAAACTCGCCCGATTACAACGGTATGTGTAGTTTTCCCCTAGGCCGTTCCAGTTATTCGTTTCGAGCATTAGAACTGCGAAAATTTTGAGTTTCTCAAGCGTTTCTTACCTCCAAACTGCCATATCTCGCGAACGGATTGACCAATCCGCAAAATTTCTGTTGCATCTGAAAGTAGAAACTCGTCCGATTACAACGGTGTGTGTAGTTTTCCCCTAGGCCGTTCTAGTTATTCGTTTCGAGCATCAGAACTGCGAAAATTTGGAGTTTCTCAAGCGTTCCTTACCTCCAAACTGCCATATCTCGCGAACGGATTGACCAATCCGCAAAATTTCTGTTGCATCTGAAAGTAGAAACTCGCCCGATTACAACGGTATGCGTACTTCTCCCCTAGGCCGTTCTAGTCATTCGTTTCGAGCATCAGAACTGCGAAAATTTTGAGTTTCTCAAGCGTTTCTTACCTCCAAACTGCCATATCTCGCGAACGGATTGACCAATCCGCAAAATTTCTGTTGCATTTGAAAGTAGAAACTCGCCCGATTACAATGGTATGCGCACTTTTCCCCTGGGCCGTTCTAGTTATTCGTTTCGAGCATCAGAACTGCGAAAATTTTGAGTTTCTCAAGCGTTTCTTACTTCCAAACTGCTACATCTCACGAACGGATTGATCAATCCTCAAAATTTCTGTTGCATCTGAAAGTAGAAACTCGCCCGATTACAACGGTATGTGTAGTTTTCCCCTAGGCCGTTCCAGTTATTCGTTTCGAGCATCAGAACTGCGAAAATTTTGAGTTTCTCAAGCGTTTCTTACCTCCAAACTGCCATATCTCGCGAACGGATTGACCAATCCGCAAAATTTCTGTTGCATTTGAAAGTAGAAACTCGCCCGATTACAATGGTATGCGCACTTTTCCCCTGGGCCGTTCTAGTTATTCGTTTCGAGCATCAGAACTGCGAAAATTTTGAGTTTCTCAAGCGTTTCTTACCTCCAAACTGCCACATCTCACGAACGGATTGACCAATCCGCAAAATTTCTGTTGCATCTGAAAGTAGAAACTCGCCCGATTACAACGGTAGGTGTAGTTCTCCCCTAGGCCGTTCTAGTTATTCGTTTCGAGCATCAGAACGGCGAAAATTTTGAGTTTCTCAAGCGTTTCTTACCTCCAAACTGCCACATCTCACGAACGGATTGACCAATCCGCAAAATTTCTGTTGCATCTGAAAGTAGAAACTCGCCCGATTACAACGGTAGGTGTAGTTTTCCCCTAGGCCGTTCTAGTTATTCGTTTCGAGCATCAGAACGGCGAAAATTTTGAGTTTCTCAAGCATTTCTTATCTCCAAACTGCCATATCTCGCGAACGGATTGACCAATCCGCAAAATTTCTGTTGCATCTGAAAGTAGAAACTCGCCCGATTATAAAGGTATGCGCACTTTTACCCTAGGTCGTTCTAGTTATTCGTGTCGAGCATCAGAACTGCGAAAATTTTGAGCTTCTCAAGCGTTTCTTATCTCCAAACTGCCATATCTCGCGAACGGATTGATCAATCCGCAAAATTTCTGTTGCATCTGAAAGTAGAAAGTCGCCCGATTACAACGGTAGATGTAGTTTTCCCCTAGGCCGTTCTAGTTATTCGTTTCGAGCATCAGAACTGCGAAAATTTTGAGTTTCTCAAGCGTTTCTTACCTCCAAACTGCCACATCTCGCGAACGGATTTACCAATCCGCAAAATTTCTGTTGCGTCTGAAAGTAGAAACTCGCCCGATTACAACGGTATGCGCACTCTTCCCCTAGGCCGTTCTAGTTATTCGTTTCGAGCATCAGAACTGCGCAAATTTTGAGTTCCTCAAGCGTTTCTTACCTCCAAACTGCCATATCTCGCGAACGGATTGACCAATCCGCAAAATTTCTGTTGCGTCTGAAAGTAGAAACTCGCCCGATTACAACGGTATGCGCACACTTCCCCTAGGCCGTTCTAGTTATTCGTTTCGAGCATCAGAACTGCGCAAATTTTGAGTTTCTCAAGCGTTTCTTACCTCCAAACTGCCATATCTCGCGAACGGATTGACCAATCCGCAAAATTTCTGTTGCATCTGAAAGTAGAAACTCGCCCGATTACAACGGTATGCGTACTTTTCCCCTAGGCCGTTCTAGTTATTCGTTTCGAGCATCAGAACGGCGAAAATTTTGAGTTTCTCAAGCATTTCTTATTTCCAAACTGCCATATCTCGCGAACGGATTGACCAATCCGCAAAATTTCTGTTGCATCTGAAAGTAGAAACTCGCCCGATTATAACGGTATACGCTCTTTTCCCCTAGGTCGTTCTAGTTATTCGAGTCGAGCATCAGAACTGCGAAAATTTTGAGTTTCTCAAGCGTTTCTTACCTCCAAACTGCCACATCTCGCGAACGGATTGACCAATCCTCAAAATTTTTGTTGCATCTGAAAGTAGAAACTCGCCCGATTACAACGGTATGTGTAGTTTTCCCCTAGGCCGTTCCAGTTATTCGTTTCGAGCATCAGAACTGCGAAAATTTTGAGTTTCTCAAGCGTTTCTTCCCTCCAAACTGCCATATCTCGCGAACGGATTGACCAATCCGCAAAATTTCTGTTGCATTTGAAAGTAGAAACTCGCCCGATTACAATGGTATGCGCACTTTTCCCCTGGACCGTTCTTGTTATTCGTTTCGAGTATCAGAACTGCGAAAATTTTGAGTTTCTAAAGCGTTTCTTACATCCAAACTGCCACATCTCGCGAACGGATTGACCAATCCTCAAAATTTCTGTTGCATCTGAAAGTAGAAACTCGCCTGATTACAACGGTATGTGTAGTTTTCCCCTAGGCCGTTCCAGTTATTCGTTTCGAGCATCAGAACTGCGAAAATTTTGAGTTTCTCAAGCGTTTCTTCCCTCCAAACTGCCATATCTCGCGAACGGATTGACCAATCCGCAAAATTTCTGTTGCATCTGAAAGTAGAAAGTCGCCCGATTACAACGGTAGATGTAGTTTTCCCCTAGGCCGTTCTAGTTATTCGTTTCGAGCATCAGAACTGCGAAAATTTTGAGTTTCTCAAGCGTTTCTTACCTCCAAACTGCCACATCTCGCGAACGGATTTACCAATCCGCAAAATTTCTGTTGCGTCTGAAAGTAGAAACTCGCCCGATTGCAACGGTATGCGCACTCTTCCCCTAGGCCGTTCTAGTTATTCGTTTCGAGCATCAGAACGGCGAAAATTTTGAGTTTCTCAAGCATTTCTTATCTCCAAACTGCCATATCTCGCGAACGGATTGACCAATCCGCAAAATTTCTGTTGCATCTGAAAGTAGAAACTCGCCCGATTATAACGGTATGCGCACTTTTCCCCTAGGTCGTTCTAGTTATTCGTGTCGAGCATCAGAACTGCGAAAATTTTGAGTTTCTCAAGCGTTTCTTATCTCCAAACTGCCATGTCTCGCGAACGGATTGATCAATCCGCAAAATTTCTGTTGCATCTGAAAGTAGAAACTCGCCCGATTACAACCGTATGCGCACTTTTCCCCTAGGCCGTTCTAGTTATTCGTGTCGAGCATCAGAACTGCGAAAATTTTGAGTTTCTCAAGCGTTTCTTACATCCAAACTGCCATATCTCGCGAACGGATTGACCATTCGCAAAATTTCTGTTGCATCTGAAAGTAGAAACTCGCCCGATTATAACGGCATGCGCACTTTTCCCCTAGGTCGTTCTAGTTATTCGAGTCGAGCATCAGAACTGCGAAAATTTTGAGTTTCTCAAGCATTTCTTATCTCCAAACTGCCATATCTCGCGAACGGATTGACCAATCCGCAAAATTTCTGTTGCATCTGAAAGTAGAAACTCGCCCGATTACAACGGTATGCGCACACTTCCCCTAGGCCGTTCTAGTTATTCGTTTCGAGCATCAGAACTGCGCAAATTTTGAGTTTCTCAAGCGTTTCTTACCTCCAAACTGCATATCTCGCGAACGGATTGACCAATCCTCAAAATTTCTGTTGCATCTGAAAGTAGAAACTCGCCCGATTACAAACGGTATGTGTAGTTTTCCCCTAGGCCGTTCCAGTTATTCGTTTCGAGCATCAGAACTGCGAAAATTTTGAGTTTCTCAAGCGTTTCTTCCCTCCAAACTGCCATATCTCGCGAACGGATTGACCAATCCGCAAAATTTCTGTTGCATTTGAAAGTAGAAACTCGCCCGATTACAATGGTATGCGCACTTTTCCCCTGGGCCGTTCTAGTTATTCGTTTCGAGCATTAGAACTGCGAAAATTTTGAGTTTCTCAAGCGTTTCTTACCTCCAAACTGCCATATCTCGCGAACGGATTGGCCAATCCGCAAAATTTCTGTTGCATCTGAAAGTAGAAACTCGCCCGATTTCAACGGTATGTGTAGTTTTCCCCTAGGCCGTTCCAGTTATTCGTTTCGAGCATCAGAACTGCGAAAATTTTGAGTTTCTCAAGCGTTTCTTACTTCCAAACTGCCATATCTCGCGAACGGATTAACCGATCCGCAAAATTTCTGTAGCATCTGAAAGTAGAAACTCGCCCGATTACAACGGCATGCGCACTTTTCCCCGAGGCCGTTCTAGTTATTCGTTTCCATCATCAGAACTGCGCAAATTTTGAGTTTCTCAAGCGTTTCTTACCTCCAAACTGCCATATCTCGCGAACGGATTGACCAATCCGCAAAATTTCTGTTGCATCTGAAAGTAGAAACTCGCCCGATTACAACGGTATGTGTACTTTTCCCTAGGCCGTTCTAGTTATTCGTTTCGAGCATCAGAACGGCGAAAATTTTGAGTTTCTCAAGCGTTTCTTACCTCCAAACTGCCATATCTCGCGAACGGATTGACTAATCCGCAAAATTTCTGTTGCATCTGAAAGTAGAAACTCATCCCATTACAAAGGCATGTGTAGTTTTCCCCTAGGCCGTTCCAGTTATTCGTTTCGAGCATCAGAACGGCGAAATTTTGAGTTTCTCAAGCGTTTCTTACCTCCAAACTGCCATATCTCGCGAACGGATTGACCAATCCGCAAAATTTCTGTTGCATCTGAAAGTAGAAACTCGCCCGATTACAACGGTATGCGTACTTTTACCCTAGGCCGTTCTTGTTACTCGTTTCGAGCATCAGAACTGCGAAAATTTTGAGTTTCTCAAGCGTTTCTTACCTCCAAACTGCCATATCTCGCGAATGGATTGATCAATCCGCAAAATTTCTGTTGCATCTGAAAGTAGAAACTCGCCCGATTACAACGGTAGGTGTGGTTTTCCCCTAGGCCGTTCTAGTTATTCGTTTCGAGCATCAGAAACTGCGAAAATTTTGAGTTTCTCAAGCGTATCTTACCTCCAAACTGCAATATCTCGCGAACGGATTGACCAATCCGCAAAATTTCTGTTGCATCTGAAAGTAGAAACTCATCCCATTACAAAGGCATGTGTACTTTTCCCCTAGGCCGTTCTAGTTATTCGTTTCGAGCATCAGAACGGCGAAAATTTTGAGTTTCTCAAGCGTTTCTTACCTCCAAACTGCCATATCTCGCGAACGGATTGACTAATCCGCAAAATTTCTGTTGCATCTGAAAGTAGAAACTCGTCCGATTACAAAGGTATGTGTAGTTTTCCCCTAGGCCGTTCCAGTTATTCGTTTCGAGCATCAGAACGGCGAAAATTTTGAGTTTCTCAAGCGTTTCTTACCTCCAAACTGCCATATCTCGCGAACGGATTGACCAATCCGCAAAATTTCTGTTGCATCTGAAAGTAGAAACTCGCCCGATTACAACGGTATGCGTACTTTTACCCTAGGCCGTTCTTGTTACTCGTTTCGAGCATCAGAACTGCGAAAATTTTGAGTTTCTCACGCGTTTCTTACCTCCAAACTGCCATATCTCGCGAATGGATTGATCAATCCGCAAAATTTCTGTTGCATCTGAAAGTAGAAACTCGCCCGATTACAACGGTAGGTGTGGTTTTCCCCTAGGCCGTTCTAGTTATTCGTTTCGAGCATCAGAACTGCGAAAATTTTGAGTTTCTCACGCGTTTCTTACCTCCAAACTGCCATATCTCGCGAATGGATTGATCAATCCGCAAAATTTCTGTTGCATCTGAAAGTAGAAACTCGCCCGATTACAACGGTAGGTGTGGTTTTCCCCTAGGCCGTTCTAGTTATTCGTTTCGAGCATCAGAACTGCGAAAATTTTGAGTTTCTCAAGCGTTTCTTACCTCCAAACTGCCATATCTCGCGAACGGATTGACCGATCCGCAAAATTTCTGTTGCATCTGAAAGTAGAAACTCGCCCGATTACAACGGTATGCGCACTTTTCCCCTAGGCCGTTCTAGTTACTTGTTTCGAGCATCAGAACTGCGAAAATTTTGAGTTTCTCAAGCGTTTCTTATCTCCAAACTGCCATATCTCGCGAATGGATTGATCAATCCGCAAAATTTCTGTTGCATCTGAAAGTAGAAACTCGCCCGATTACAACGGTAGGTGTGGTTTTGCCCTAGGCCGTTCTAGTTATTCGTTTCGAGCATCAGAACTGCGAAAATTTTGAGTTTCTCAAGCGTTTCTTACCTCCAAACTGCCATATCGCGCGAACGGATTGACCAATACGCAAAATTTCTGTTGCATCTGAAAGTAGAAACTCGCCCGATTACAACGGTATGTGTAGTTTTCCCCTAGGCCGTTCCAGTTATTCGTTTCGAGCATCAGAACAGCGAAAATTTTGAGTTTCTCAAGCGTTTCTTACATCCAAACTGCCATATCTCGCGAACGGATTGACCGATCCGCAAAATATCTGTTGCATCTGAAAGTAGAAACTCGCCCGATTACAACGGTATGCGCACTTTTCCCCTAGGCCGTTCTAGTTACTCGTTTCGAGCATCAGAACTGCGAAAATTTTGAGTTTCTCAAGCGTTTCTTATCTCCAAACTGCCATATCTCGCGAATGGATTGATCAATCCGCAAAATTTCTGTTGCATCTGAAAGTAGAAACTCGCCCGATTACAACGGTAGGTGTGGTTTTCCCCTAGGCTGTTCTAGTTATTCGTTTCGAGCATCAGAACTGCGAAAATTTTGAGTTTCTCAAGCGTTTCTTACCTCCAAACTGCCATATCTCGCGAACGGATTGACCAATCCGCAAAATTTCTGTTGCATCTGAAAGTAGAAACTCGCCCGATTACAACGGTATGTGTAGTTTTCCCCTAGGCCGTTCCAGTTATTCGTTTCGAGCATCAGAACTGCGAAAATTTTGAGTATCTCAAGCGTTTCTTACATCCAAACTGCCATATCTCGCGAACGGATTGACCGATCCGCAAAATTTCTGTTGCATCTGAAAGTAGAAACTCGCCCGATTACAACGGTATGCGCACTTTTCCCCTAGGCCGTTCTAGTTACTCGTTTCGAGCATCAGAACTGCGAAAATTTTGAGTTTCTCAAGCGTTTCTTATCTCCAAACTGCCATATCTCGCGAACGGATTGATCAATCCGCAAAATTTCTGTTGCATGTGATAGTAGAAACTCGCCCGATTACAACGGTAGGTGTAGTTTTCCCCTAGGCCGTTCTAGTTATTCGTTTCGAGCATCAGAACTGCGAAAATTTTGAGTTTCTCAAGCGTTTCTTACATCCAAACTGCCATATCTCGCGAACGGATTGACCAATCCGCAAAATTTCTGTTGCATCTGAAAGTAGAAACTCGCCCGATTACAACGGTATGTGTAGTTTTCCCCTAGGCCGTTCCAGTTATTCATTTCGATCATCAGAACTGCGCAAATTTTGAGTTTCTCAAGCGTTTCTTACCTCCAAACTGCCATATCTCGCGAACGGATTGACCAATCCGCAAAATTTCTGTTGCATCTGAAAGTAGAAACTCGCCCGATTACAACGGTATCCGTACTTTTCCCCTAGGCCGTTCTAGTTACTCGTTTCGAGCATCAGAACGGCGAAAATTTTGAGTTTCTCAAGCGTTTCTTACCTCCAAACTGCCATATCTCGCGAACGGATTGACCAATCCACAAAATTTCTCTTGCATCTGAAAGTAGAAACTCGCCCGATTACAACGGTATGTGTAGTATTTCACTACGCCGTTCCAGTTATTCATTTCGAGCATCAGAACTGCGAAAATTTTGAGTTTCTCAAGCGTTTCTTACCTCCAAACTGCCATATCTCGCGAACGGATTGACCGATCCGCAAAATTTCTGTTGCATCTGAAAGTAGAAACTCGCCCGATTACAACGGTATGCGCACTTTTCCCCTAGGCCGTTCGAGTTATTCGTTTCGAGCATCAGAACGGCGAAAATTTTGAGTTTCTCAAGCGTTTCTTACCTCCAAACTGCCATATCTCGCGAACGGATTGACTAATCCGCAAAATTTCTGTTGCATCTGAAAGTAGAAACTCGTCCGATTACAAAGGCATGTGTAGTTTTCCCCTAGGCCGTTCCAGTTATTCGTTTCGAGCATCAGAACGGCGAAAATTTTGAGTTTCTCAAGCGTTTCTTACCTCCAAACTGCCATATCTCGCGAACGGATTGACCAATCCGCAAAATTTCTGTTGCATCTGAAAGTAGAAACTCGCCCGATTACAACGGTATGCGCACTTTTCCCCTAGGCCGTTCTAGTTACTCGTTTCGAGCATCAGAACTGCGAAAATTTACAGTTTCTCAAGCGTTTCTTATCTCCAAGCTGCCATATCTCGCGAACGGATTGATCAATCCGCAAAATTTCTGTTGCATCTGATAGTAGAAACTCGCCCGATTACAACGGTAAGTGTAGTTTTCCCCTAGGCCGTTCTAGTTATTCGTTTCGAGCATCAGAACTGCGAAAATTTTGAGTTTCTCAAGCGTTTCTTACATCCAAACTGCCATATCTCGCGAACGGATTGACCAATCCGCAAAATTTCTGTTGCATCTGAAAGTAGAAACTCGCCCGATTACAACGGTATGTGTAGTTTTCCCCTAGGCCGTTCCAGTTATTCATTTCGAGCATCAGAACTGCGCAAATTTTGAGTTTCTCAAGCGTTTCTTACCTCCAAACTGCCATATCTCGCGAACGGATTGACCAATCCGCAAAATTTCTGTTGCATCTGAAAGTAGAAACTCGCCGATTACAACGGTATGCGTACTTTTCTCCTAGGCCGTTCTAGTTACTCGTTTCGAGCATCAGAACTGCGAAAATTTTGAGTTTCTCAAGCGTTTCTTACATCCAAACTGCCATATCTCGCGAACGGATTGACTAATCCGCAAAATTTCTGTTGCATCTGAAAGTAGAAACTCGTCCGATTACAAAGGCATGTGTAGTTTTCCCCTAGGCCGTTCCAGTTATTCGTTTCGAGCATCAGAACGGCGAAAATTTTGAGTTTCTCAAGCGTTTCTTACCTCCAAACTGCCATATCTCGCGAACGGATTGACCAATCCGCAAAATTTCTGTTGCATCTGAAAGTAGAAACTCGCCCGATTACAACGGTATGCGTACTTTTACCCTAGGCCGTTCTTGTTACTCGTTTCGAGCATCAGAACTGCGAAAATTTTGAGTTTCTCAAGCGTTTCTTACCTCCAAACTGCCATATCTCGCGAATGGATTGATCAATCCGCAAAATTTCTGTTTCATCTGAAAGTAGAAACTCGCCCGATTACAACGGTAGGTGTGGTTTTCCCCTAGGCCGTTCTAGTTATTCGTTTCGAGCATCAGAACTGCGAAAATTTTGAGTTTCTCAAGCGTTTCTTACCTCCAAACTGCCATATCTCGCGAACGGATTGACCAATCCGCAAAATTTCTGTTGCATCTGAAAGTAGAAACTCGCCCGATTACAACGGTATGTGTACTTTTCCCTTAGGCCGTTCTAGTTATTCGTTTCGAGCATCAGAACGGCGAAAATTTTGAGTTTCTCAGCGTTTCTTACCTCCAAACTGCCATATCTAGCGAACGGATTGACCGATCCGCAAAATTTCTGTTGCATCTGAAAGTAGAAACTCGCCCGATTACAACGGTATGCGCACTTTTCCCCTAGGCCGTTCTAGTTTTTCGTTTCGAGGATCAGAACTGCGCAAATTTTGAGTTTCTCATGCGTTTCTTACCTCCAAACTGCCATATCTCGCGAACGGATTGACCAATCCTCAAAATTTCTGTTGCATCTGAAAGTAGAAACTCGCCCGATTACAACGGTATGCGTACTTTTCCCCTAGGCCGTTCTAGTTACTCGTTTCGAGCATCAGAACTGCGAAAATTTTGAGTTTCTCAAGCGTTTCTTACCTCCAAACTGCCATATCTAGCGAACGGATTGACCGATCCGCAAAATTTCTGTTGCATCTGAAAGTAGAAACTCGCCCGATTACAACGGTATGCGCACTTTTCCCCTAGGCCGTTCTAGTTTTTCGTTTCGAGGATCAGAACTGCGCAAATTTTGAGTTTCTCATGCGTTTCTTACCTCCAAACTGCCATATCTCGCGAACGGATTGACTAATCCGCAAAATTTCTGTTGCATCTGAAAGTAGAAACTCGTCCGATTACAAAGGTATGTGTAGTTTTCCCCTAGGCCGTTCCAGTTATTCGTTTCGAGCATCAGAACGGCGAAAATTTTGAGTTTCTCAAGCGTTTCTTACCTCCAAACTGCCATATCTCGCGAACGGATTGACAAATCCGCAAAATTTCTGTTGCATCTGAAAGTAGAAACTCGCCCGATTACAAAGGTATGCGTACTTTTACCCTAGGCCGTTCTTGTTACTCGTTTCGAGCATCAGAACTGCGAAAATTTTGAGTTTCTCAAGCGTTTCTTACCTCCAAACTGCCATATCTCGCGAATGGATCGATCAATCCGCAAAATTTCTGTTGCATCTGAAAGTAGAAACTCGCCCGATTACAACGGTAGGTGTGGTTTTCCCCTAGGCCGTTCTAGTTATTCGTTTCGAGCATCAGAACTGCGAAAATTTTGAGTTTCTCAAGCGTTTCTTACCTCCAAACTGCCATATCTCGCGAACGGATTGACCAATCCGCAAAATTTCTGTTGCATCTGAAAGTAGAAACTCGCCCGATTACAACGGTATGTGTAGTTTTCCCCTAGGCCGTTCCAGTTATTCGTTTCGAGCATCAGAACTGCGAAAATTTTGAGTTTCTCAAGCGTTTCTTACATCCAAACTGCCATATCTCGCGAACGGATTGACCGATCCGCAAAATTTCTGTTGCATCTGAAAGTAGAAACTCGCCCGATTACAACGGTATGCGCACTTTTCCCCTAGGCCGTTCTAGTTACTCGTTTCGAGCATCAGAACTGCGAAAATTTTGAGTTTCTCAAGCGTTTCTTATCTCCAAACTGCCATATCTCGCGAACGGATTGATCAATCCGCAAAATTTCTGTTGCATCTGATAGTAGAAACTCGCCCGATTACAACGGTAGGTGTAGTTTTCCCCTAGGCCGTTCTAGTTATTCGTTTCGAGCATCAGAACTGCGAAAATTTTGAGTTTCTCAAGCGTTTCTTACCTCCAAACTGCCATATCTCGCGAACGGATTGACCGATCCGCAAAATTTCTGTTGCATCTGAAAGTAGAAACTCGCCCGATTACAACGGTATGCGCACTTTTCCCCTAGGCCGTTCTAGTTTTTCGTTTCGAGGATCAGAACTGCGCAAATTTTGAGTTTCTCATGCGTTTCTTACCTCCAAACTGCCATATCTCGCGAACGGATTGACTAATCCGCAAAATTTCTGTTGCATCTGAAAGTAGAAACTCGTCCGATTACAAAGGTATGTGTAGTTTTCCCCTAGGCCGTTCCAGTTATTCGTTTCGAGCATCAGAACGGCGAAAATTTTGAGTTTCTCAAGCGTTTCTTACCTCCAAACTGCCATATCTCGCGAACGGATTGACAAATCCGCAAAATTTCTGTTGCATCTGAAAGTAGAAACTCGCCCGATTACAACGGTATGCGTACTTTTACCCTAGGCCGTTCTTGTTACTCGTTTCGAGCATCAGAACTGCGAAAATTTTGAGTTTCTCAAGCGTTTCTTACCTCCAAACTGCCATATCTCGCGAATGGATCGATCAATCCGCAAAATTTCTGTTGCATCTGAAAGCAGAAACTCGCCCGATTACAACGGTAGGTGTGGTTTTCCCCTAGGCCGTTCTAGTTATTCGTTTCGAGCATCAGAACTGCGAAAATTTTGAGTTTCTCAAGCGTTTCTTACCTCCAAACTGCCATATCTCGCGAACGGATTGACCAATCCGCAAAATTTCTGTTGCATCTGAAAGTAGAAACTCGCCCGATTACAACGGTATGTGTAGTTTTCCCCTAGGCCGTTCCAGTTATTCGTTTCGAGCATCAGAACTGCGAAAATTTTGAGTTTCTCAAGCGTTTCTTACATCCAAACTGCCATATCTCGCGAACGGATTGACCGATCCGCAAAATTTCTGTTGCATCTGAAAGTAGAAACTCGCCCGATTACAACGGTATGAGCACTTTTCCCCTAGGCCGTTCTAGTTACTCGTTTCGAGCATCAGAACTGCGAAAATTTTGAGTTTCTCAAGCGTTTCTTATCTCCAAACTGCCATATCTCGCGAACGGATTGACCAATCCGCAAAATTTCTGTTGCATCTGAAAGTAGAAACTCGCCCGATTACAACGGTAAGCGCACTTTTCCCCTAGGCCGTTCTAGTTATTCGTTTCGACCATCAGAACTGCGAAAATTTTGAGTTTCTCAAGCGTTTCTTACCTCCAAACTGCCATATCTCGCGAACGGAATGACCAATCCGCAAAATTTCTGTTGCATCTGAAAGTAGAAACTCGCCCGATTACAACGGTATGTGTAGCTTTCCCCTAGGCCGTTCCAGTTATTCTTTTCGAGCATCAGAACTGCGAAAATTTTGAGTTTCTCAAGCGTTTCTTACATCCAAACTGCCATATCTCGCGAACGGATTGACCGATCCGCAAAGTTTCTGTTGCATCTGAAAGTAGAAACTCGCCCGATTACAACGGTATGCGCACTTTTCCCCTAGGCCGTTCTAGTTTTTCGTTTCGAGGATCAGAACTGCGCAAATTTTGAGTTTCTCATGCGTTTCTTACCTCCAAACTGCCATATCTCGCGAACGGATTGACCAATCCTCAAAATTTCTGTTGCATCTGAAAGTAGAAACTCGCCCGATTACAACGGTATGCGTACTTTTCCCCTAGGCCGTTCTAGTTACTCGTTTCGAGCATCAGAACTGCGAAAATTTTGAGTTTCTCAAGCGTTTCTTACCTCCAAACTGCCATATCTAGCGAACGGATTGACCGATCCGCAAAATTTCTGTTGCATCTGAAAGTAGAAACTCGCCCGATTACAACGGTATGCGCACTTTTCCCCTAGGCCGTTCTAGTTTTTCGTTTCGAGGATCAGAACTGCGCAAATTTTGAGTTTCTCATGCGTTTCTTACCTCCAAACTGCCATATCTCGCGAACGGATTGACTAATCCGCAAAATTTCTGTTGCATCTGAAAGTAGAAACTCGTCCGATTACAAAGGTATGTGTAGTTTTCCCCTAGGCCGTTCCAGTTATTCGTTTCGAGCATCAGAACTGCGCAAATTTTGAGATTCTCAAGCGTTTCTTACCTCCAAACTGCCATATCTCGCGAACGGATTGATCGATCCGCAAAATTTCTGTTGCATCTGAAAGTAGAAACTCGCCCGATGACAACGGTAGGTGTAGTTTTCCCCTAGGCCGTTCTAGTTATTCGTTTCGAGCATCAGAACTGCGAAAATTTTGAGTTTCTCAAGCGTTACTTACCTCCAAACTGCCATATCTCGCGAACGGAATGACCAATCCGCAAAATTTCTGTTGCATCTGAAAGTAGAAACTCGCCCGATTACAACGGTATGTGTAGCTTTCCCCTAGGCCGTTCCAGTTATTCTTTTCGAGCATCAGAACTGCGAAAATTTTGAGTTTCTCAAGCGTTTCTTACTTCCAAACTGCCATATCTCGCGAACGGATTGACCGATCCGCAAAGTTTCTGTTGCATCTGAAAGTAGGAACTCGCCCGATTACAACGGTATGCGCACTTTTCCCCTAGGCCGTTCTAGTTTTTCGTTTCGAGGATCAGAACTGCGCAAATTTTGAGTTTCTCATGCGTTTCTTACTTCCAAACTGCCATATCTCGCGAACGGATTGACCAATCCTCAAAATTTCTGTTGCATCTGAAAGTAGAAACTCGCCCGATTACAACGGTATGCGTACTTTTCCCCTAGGCCGTTCTAGTTACTCGTTTCGAGCATCAGAACTGCGAAAATTTTGAGTTTCTCAAGCGTTTCTTACCTCCAAACTGCCATATCTAGCGAACGGATTGACCGATCCGCAAAATTTCTGTTGCATCTGAAAGTAGAAACTCGCCCGATTACAACGGTATGCGCACTTTTCCCCTAGGCCGTTCTAGTTTTTCGTTTCGAGGATCAGAACTGCGCAAATTTTGAGTTTCTCATGCGTTTCTTACCTCCAAACTGCCATATCTCGCGAACGGATTGACTAATCCGCAAAATTTCTGTTGCATCTGAAAGTAGAAACTCGTCCGATTACAAAGGTTTGTGTAGTTTTCCCCTAGGCCGTTCCAGTTATTCGTTTCGAGCATCAGAACGGTGAAAATTTTGAGTTTCTCAAGCGTTTCTTACCTCCAAACTGCCATATCTCGCGAACGGATTGACAAATCCGCAAAATTTCTGTTGCATCTGAAAGTAGAAACTCGCCCGATTACAACGGTATGCGTACTATTACCCTAGGCCGTTCTTGTTACTCGTTTCGAGCATCAGAACTGCGAAAATTTTGAGTTTCTCAAGCGTTTCTTACCTCCAAACTGCCATATCTCGCGAATGGATCGATCAATCCGCAAAATTTCTGTTGCATCTGAAAGTAGAAACTCGCCCGATTACAACGGTAGGTGTGGTTTTCCCCTAGGCCGTTCTAGTTATTCGTTTCGAGCATCAGAACTGCGAAAATTTTGAGTTTCTCAAGCGTTTCTTACCTCCAAACTGCCATATCTCGCGAACGGATTGACCAATCCGCAAAATTTCTATTGCATCTGAAAGTAGAAACTCGCCCGATTACAACGGTATGTGTAGCTTTCCCCTAGGCCGTTCTAGTTATTCGTTTCGAGGATCAGAACTGCGAAAATTTTGAGTTTCTCAAGCGTTTCTTACATCCAAACTGCCATATCTCGCGAACGGATTGACCAATCCGCAAAATTTCTGTTGCATCTGAAAGTAGAAACTCGCCCGATTACAACGGTATGCGTACTTTTCCCCTAGGCCGTTCTAGTTATTCGTTTCGAGCATCAGAACGACGAAAATTTTGAGTTTCTCAAGCGTTTCTTACCTCCAAACTGCCATATCTCGGAAACGGATTGACTAATCCGCAAAATTTCTGTTGCATCTGAAAGTAGAAACTCGCCCGATTACAACGGTATGCGTACTTTTCCCCTAGGCCGTTCTAGTTACTCGTTTCGAGCATCAGAACTGCGAAAATTTTGAGTTTCTCAAGCGTTTCTTACCTCCAAACTGCCATATCTCGCGTACGGATTGACCAATCCGCAAAATTTCTGTTGCATCTGAAAGCAGAAACACGCCCGATTACAACGGTATGTGTAGTTTTCCCCTAGGCCGTTCCAGTTATTCATTTCGAGCATCAGAACTGCGAAAATTTTGAGTTTCTCAAGCGTTTCTTACCTCCAAACTGCCATATCTCGAGAACGGATTGACCAATCCGCAAAATTTCTGTTGCTTCTGAAATTAGAAGCTCGCCCGATTACAACGGTATGCGCACTTTTCCCCTAGGCCGTTCTAGTTATTCGTTTCGACCATCAGAACTGCGAAAATTTTGAGTTTCTCAAGCGTTTCTTACCTCCAAACTGCCATATCTCGCGTACGGATTGACCAATCCGCAAAATTTCTGTTGCATCTGAAAGCAGAAACTCGCCCGATTACAACGGTATGTGTAGTTTTCCCCTAGGCCGTTCCAGTTATTCATTTCGAGCATCAGAACTGCGAAAATTTTGAGTTTCTCAAGCGTTTCTTACCTCCAAACTGCCATATCTCGCGAACGGATTGACCAATCCGCAAAATTTCTGTTGCATCTGAAAGTAGAAACTCGCCCGATTACAACGGTATGTGTACTTTTCCCCTAGGCCGTTCTAGTTATTCGTTTCGAGCATCAGAACGGCGAAAATTTTGAGTTTCTCAAGCGTTTCTTACCTCCAAACTGCCATATCTCGCGAACGGATTGACTACTCCGCAAAATTTCTGTTGCATCTGAAAGTAGAAACTCGTCCGATTACAAAGGTATGTGTAGTTTTCCCCTAGGCCGTTCCAGTTATTCGTTTCGAGCATCAGAACGGCGAAAATTTTGAGTTTCTCAAGCGTTTCTTACCTCCAAACTGCCATATCTCGCGAACGGATTGACCATTCCGCAAAATTTCTGTTGCACCTGAAAGTAGAAACTCGCCCGATTACAACGGTATGCGTACTTTTCCCCTAGGCCGTTCTAGTTATTCGTTTCGAGAATCAGAACTGCGAAAATTTTGAGTTTCTCAAGCGTTTCTTATCTCCAAACAGCCATATCTCGCGAACGGATTGACCAATCCGCAAAATTTCTGTTGCGTCTAAAAGTAAAAACTCGCCCGATTACAAAGGTTTGCGCACTCTTCCCCTAGGCCGTTCTAGTTATTCGTTTCGAGCTTCAGAACTGCGCAAATTTTGAGTTTCTCAAGCGTTTCTTACCTCCAAACTGCCATATCTCGCGAACGGATTGACCAATCCGCAAAATTTCTGTTGCATCTGAAAGTAGAAACTCGCCCGATTACAACTGTATGCGTACTTTTCCCCTAGGCCGTTCTAGTTACTCGTTTCGAGCATCAAAACTGCGAAAATTTTGAGTTTCTCAAGCGTTTCTTATCTCCAAACTGCCAAATCTCGCGAACGGATTGATCAATCCGCAAAATTTCTGTTGCATCTGAAAGTAGAAACTCGCCCGATTACAACGGTAGGTGTAGTTTTCCCCTAGGCCGTTCTAGTTATTCGTTTCGAGCATCAGAACTGCGAAAATTTTGAGTTTCTCAAGCGTTTCTTACCTCCAAACTGCCACATCTCGCGAACGGATTGACCAATCCTCAAAATTTCTGTTGCATCTGAAAGTAGAAACTCGCCCGATTACAGCGGTATGTGTAGTTTTCTCCTAGGCCGTTCCAGTTATTCGTTTCGAGCATCAGAACTGCGAACATTTTGAGTTTCTCAAGCGTTTCTTACTTCCAAACTGCCACATCTCGCGAACGGATTGACCAATCCGCAAAATTTCTGTTGCGTCTGAAAGTAGAAACTCGCCCGATTACAACGGTATGCGCACTCTTCCCCTAGGCCGTTCTAGTTATTCGTTTCGAGCATCAGAACTGCGCAAATTTTGAGTTTCTCAAGCGTTTCTTACCTCCAAACTGCCATATCTCGCGAACGGATTGACCAATCCGCAAAATTTCTGTTGCATCTGAAAGTAGAAACTCGCCCGATTACAACGGTATGCGTACTTTTCCCCTAGGCCGTTCTAGTTATTCGTTTCGAGCTTCAGAACTGCGCGAATTTTGAGTTTCTCAAGCGTTTCTTACCTCCAAACTGCCATGTCTCGCGAACGGATTGACCCATCCGCAAAATTTCTGTTGCTCCTGAAAGTAGGAACTCGCCCGATTACAACGGTATGCGCACTTTTCCCCTAGGCCGTTCTAGTTATTCGTTTCGAGCATCAGAACTGCGAAAATTTTGAGTTTCTCAAGCGTTTCTTACCTCCAAACTGCCACATCTCGCGAACGGATTGATCAATCCGCAAAATTTCTGTTGCGTCTGAAAGTAGAAACTCGCCCGATTACAACGGTTTGCGCACTCTTCCCCTAGGCCGTTCTAGTTATTCGTTTCGAGCTTCAGAACTGCGCAAATTTTGAGTTTCTCAAGCGTTTCTTACCTCCAAACTGCCATATCTCGCGAACGGATTGACCCATCCGCAAAATTTCTGTTGCTTCTGAAAGTAGAAACTCGCCCGATTACAACGGTATGCGCACTTTTCCCCTAGGCCGTTCTAGTTATTCGTTTCGAGCATCAGAACTGCGAAAATTTTGAGTTTCTCAAGCGTTTCTTACATCCAAACTGCCACATCTCGCGAACGGATTGATCAATCCTCAAAATTTCTGTTGCATCTGAAAGTAGAAACTCGCCCGATTAGAACGGTATCCGTACTTTTCCCCTAGGGCGCTCTTGTTACTCGTTTCGAGCATCATAACTGCGAAAATTTTGAGTTTCTGAAGCGTTTCTTATCTCCAAACAGCCATATCTCGCGAACGGATTGACCAATCCGCAAAATTTCTGTTGCATCTGAAAGTAGAAACTCGCCCGATTACAACGGTATGCGTACTTTTCCCCTAGGCCGTTCTAGTTATTCGTTTCGAGCATCAGAACGGCGAAAATTTTGAGTTTCTCAAGCATTTCTTATCTCCAAACTGCCATATCTCGCGAACGGATTGACCAATCCGCAAAATTTCTGTTGCATCTGAAAGTAGAAACTCGCCCGATTACAACGGTATGCGTACTTAACCCCTAGGCCGTTCTAGTTACTCGTTTCGAGCATCAGAACTGCGAAAATTTTGAGTTTCTCAAGCGTTTCTTATCTCCAAACTGCCAAATCTCGCGAACGGATTGATCAATCCGCAAAATTTCTGTTGCATCTGAAAGTAGAAACTCGCCCGATTACAACGGTAGGTGTAGTTTTCCCCTAGTCCGTTCTAGTTATTCGTTTCGAGCATCATAACTTCGAAAATTTTGAGTTTCTCAAGCGCTTCTTATCTCCAAACAGCCATATCTCGCGAACGGATTGATCAATCCGCAAAATTTCTGTTGCGTCTGAAAGTAGAAACTCGCCCGATTACAATGGTTCGGCCACTCTTCCCCTAGGCCGTTCTAGTTATTCGTTTCGAGCTTCAGAACTGCGCAAATTTTGAGTTTCTCAAGCGTTTCTTACCTCCAAACTGCTATATCTCGCGAATGGATTGACCAATCCGCAAAATTTCTGTTGCATCTGAAAGTAGAAACTCGCCCGATTACAACGGTATGCGAACTTTTCCCCTAGGCCGTTCTAGTTATTCGTTTCGAGCATCAGAACGGCGAAAATTTTGAGTTTCTCAAGCATTTCTTATCTCCAAACTGCCATATCTCGCGAACGGATTGACCAATCCGCAAAATATCTGTTGCATCTGAAAGTAGAAACTCGCCCGATTACAACGGTAGGTGTAGTTTTCCCCTAGGCCGTTCTAGTTATTCGTTTCGAGCATCAGAACGGCGAAAATTTTGAGTTTCTCAAGCATTTCTTATCTCCAAACTGCCATATCTCGCGAACGGATTGACCAATCCGCAAAATTTCTGTTGCATCTGAAAGTAGAAACTCGCCCGATTATAACGGTATGCGCACTTTTCCCCTAGGTCGTTCTAGTCATTCGTGTCGAGCATCAGAACTGCGAAAATTTTGAGTTTCTCAAGCGTTTCTTATCTCCAAACTGCCATGTCTCGCGAACGGATTGATCAATCCGCAAAATTTCTGTTGCATCTGAAAGTAGAAACTCGCCCGATTACAACGGTGTGCTAACTTTTCCCCTAGGCCGTTCTAGTTAGTCGTTTCGAGCATCAGAACGGCGAAAATTTTGAGTTTCTCAAGCATTTCTTATCTCCAAACGGCCATATCTCGCGAACGGATTGACCAATCCGCAAAATTTCTGTAGCATCTGAAAGTAGAAACTCGCCCGATTACACTGGTAGGTGAAGTTTTCCCCTAGGCCGT
Organism: Ptiloglossa arizonensis; assembly: GCF_051014685.1. Lineage (NCBI taxonomy): Eukaryota > Metazoa > Arthropoda > Insecta > Hymenoptera > Colletidae > Ptiloglossa > Ptiloglossa arizonensis. The sequence continues at coordinate 193,703 of NW_027479034.1, read as the reverse complement.
ACTAGTTATTCGTTTCGAGCATCAGAACGGCGAAAATTTTGAGTTTCTCAAGCATTTCTTATCTCCAAACTGCCATATCTCGCGAACGGATTGACCAATCCGCAAAATTTCTGTTGCATCTGAAAGTAGAAACTCGCCCGATTATAACGGTATGCGCACTTTTCCCCTAGGTCGTTCTAGTCATTCGTGTCGAGCATCAGAACTGCGAAAATTTTGAGTTTCTCAAGCGTTTCTTATCTCCAAACTGCCATGTCTCGCGAACGGATTGATCAATCCGCAAAATTTCTGTTGCATCTGAAAGTAGAAACTCGCCCGATTACAACGGTATGCTAACTTTTCCCCTAGGCCGTTCTAGTTAGTCGTTTCGAGCATCAGAACGGCGAAAATTTTGAGTTTCTCAAGCATTTCTTATCTCCAAACGGCCATATCTCGCGAACGGATTGACCAATCCGCAAAATTTCTGTAGCATCTGAAAGTAGAAACTCGCCCGATTACACTGGTAGGTGAAGTTTTCCCCTAGGCCGTACTAGTTATTCGTTTCGAGCATCAGAACGGCGAAAATTTTGAGTTTCTCAAGCATTTCTTATCTCCAAACTGCCATATCTCGCGAACGGATTGACCAATCCGCAAAATTTCTGTTGCATCTGAAAGTAGAAACTCGCCCGATTATAACGGTATGCGCACTTTTCCCCTAGGTCGTTCTAGTCATTCGTGTCGAGCATCAGAACTGCGAAAATTTTGAGTTTCTCAAGCGTTTCTTATCTCCAAACTGCCATGTCTCGCGAACGGATTGACCAATCCGCAAAATTTCTGTTGCGTCTGAAAGTAGAAACTCGCCCGATTACAACGGTATGCGCACACTTCCCCTAGGCCGTTCTAGTTATTCATTTCGAGCATCAGAACTGCGCAAATTTTGAGTTTCTCAAGCGTTTCTTACATCCAAACTGCCATATCTCGCGAACGGATTGACCAATCCGCAAAATTACTGTTGCATCTGAAAGTAGAAACTCGCCCGATTACAACGGTATGCGCACTTTTCCCCTAGGCCGTTCTAGTTATTCGTGTCGAGCATCAGAACTGCGAAAATTTTGAGTTTCTCAAGCGTTTCTTACCTCCAAACTGCCATATCTCGCGAACGGATTGACCAATCCGCAACATTTCTGTTGCATCTGAAATTAGAAACTCGCCCGATTACAACGGTATGCGTACTTTTCCCCTAGGCCGTTCTAGTTATTCGTTTCGAGCATCAGAACGGCGAAAATTTTGAGTTTCTCAAGCATTTCTTATCTCCAAACTGCCATATCTCGCGAACGGATTGACCAATCCGCAAAATTTCCGTTGCATCTGAAAGTAGAAACTCGCCCGATTACAACGGTATGCGTACTTTTCCCCTAGGCCGTTCTAGTTACTCGTTTCGAGCATCATAACTGCGAAAATTTTGAGTTTCTCAAGCGTTTCTTACCTCCAAACTGCCATATCTCGCGAACGGATTGACCAATCCGCAAAATTTCTGTTGCATCTGAAAGTAGAAACTCGCCCGATTACAGCGGTATGTGTAGTTTTCTCCTAGGCCGTTCCAGTTATTCGTTTCGAGCATCAGAACTGCGAACATTTTGAGTTTCTCAAGCGTTTCTTACTCCCAAACTGCCACATCTCGCGAACGGATTGACCAATCCGCAACATTTCTGTTGCATCTGAAATTAGAAACTCGCCCGATTACAATGGTATGCGTACTTTTCCCCTAGGCCGTTCTAGTTATTCGTTTCGAGCATCAGAACGGCGAAAATTTTGAGTTTCTCAAGCATTTCTTATCTCCAAACTGCCATATCTCGCGAACGGATTGACCAATCCGCAAAATTTCTGTTGCATCTGAAAGTAGAAACTCGCCCGATTACAACGGTATGCGTACTTTTCCCCCAGGCCGTTCTAGTTACTCGTTTCGAGCATCATAACTGCGAAAATTTTGAGTTTCTCAAGCGTTTCTTACCTCCAAACTGCCATATCTCGCGAACGGATTGACCAATCCGCAAAATTTCTGTTGCATCTGAAAGTAGAAACTCGCCCGATTACAACCGTATGCGTACTTTTCCCCTAGGCCGTACTAGTTATTCGTTTCGAGAATCAGAACTGCGAAAATTTTGAGTTTCTCAAGCGTTTCTTACATCCAAACTGCCACATCTCGCGAACGGATTGACCAATCCTCAAAATTTCTGTTGCATCTGAAAGTAGAAACTCGCCCGATTACAGCGGTATGTGTAGTTTTCTCCTAGGCCGTTCCAGTTATTCGTTTCGAGCATCAGAACGGCGAAAATTTTGAGTTTCTCAAGCATTTCTTATCTCCAAACTGCCATATCTCGCGAACGGATTGACCAATCCGCAAAATTTCTGTTGCATCTGAAAGTAGAAACTCGCCCGATTACAACGGTATGCGTACTTTTCCCCCAGGCCGTTCTAGTTACTCGTTTCGAGCATCATAACTGCGAAAATTTTGAGTTTCTCAAGCGTTTCTTACCTCCAAACTGCCATATCTCGCGAACGGATTGACCAATCCGCAAAATTTCTGTTGCATCTGAAAGTAGAAACTCGCCCGATTACAACCGTATGCGTACTTTTCCCCTAGGCCGTACTAGTTATTCGTTTCGAGAATCAGAACTGCGAAAATTTTGAGTTTCTCAAGCGTTTCTTACCTCCAAACTGCCACATCTCGCGAACGGATTGACCAATCCTCAAAATTTCTGTTGCATCGGAAAGTAGAAACTCGCCCGATTACAGCGGTATGTGTAGTTTTCTCCTAGGCCGTTCCAGTTATTCGTTTCGAGCATCAGAACTGCGAACATTTTGAGTTTCTCAAGCGTTTCTTACTTCCAAACTGCCACATCTCGCGAACGGATTGACCAATCCGCAAAATTTCTGTTGCGTCTGAAAGTAGAAACTCGCCCGATTACAACGGTATGCGCACTCTTCCCCTAGGCCGTTCTAGTTATTCGTTTCGAGCATCAGAACTGCGCAAATTTTGAGTTTCTCAAGCGTTTCTTACCTCCAAACTGCCATATCTCGCGAACGGATTGACCAATCCGGAAAATTTCTGTTGCATCTGAAAGTAGAAACTCGCCCGATTACAACGGTATGCGTACTTTTCCCCTAGGCCGTTCTAGTTATTCGTTTCGAGCTTCAGAACTGCGCGAATTTTGAGTTTCTCAAGCGTTTCTTACCTCCAAACTGCCATGTCTCGCGAACGGATTGACCCATCCGCAAAATTTCTGTTGCTCCTGAAAGTAGAAACTCGCCCGATTACAACGGTATGCGCACTTTTCCCCTAGGCCGTTCGAGTTATTCGTTTCGAGCATCAGAACTGCGAAAATTTTGAGTTTCTCAAGCGTTTCTTACCTCCAAACTGCCACATCTCGCGAACGGATTGATCAATCCGCAAAATTTCTGTTGCGTCTGAAAGTAGAAACACGCCCGATTACAACGGTTTGCGCACTCTTCCCCTAGGCCGTTCTAGTTATTCGTTTCGAGCTTCAGAACTGCGCAAATTTTGAGTTTCTCAAGCGTTTCTTACCTCCAAACTGCCACATCTCGCGAACGGATTGACCCATCCGCAAAATTTCTGTTGCTTCTGAAAGTAGAAACTCGCCCGATTACAACGGTATGCGCACTTTTCCCCTAGGCCGTTCTAGTTATTCGTTTCGAGCATCAGAACTGCGAAAATTTTGAGTTTCTCAAGCGTTTCTTACCTCCAAACTGCCACATCTCGCGAACGGATTGACCAATCCTCAAAATTTCTGTTGCATCTGAAAGTAGAAACTCGCCCGATTACAACGGTATGTGTAGTTTTCCCCTAGGCCGTTCCATTTATTCGTTTCGAGCATCAGAACTGCGAAAATTTTGAGTTTCTCAAGCGTTTCTTACCTCCAAACTGCCACATCTCGCGAACGGATTGACCAATCCGCAAAATTTCTGTTGCATCTGAAAGTAGAAACTCGCCCGATTAGAACGGTATCCGTACTTTTCCCCTAGGGCGCTCTAGTTACTCGTTTCGAGCATCATAACTGCGAAAATTTTGAGTTTCTCAAGCGTTTCTTATCTCCAAACTGCCAAATCTCGCGAACGGATTGATCAATCCGCAAAATTTCTGTTGCATCTGAAAGTAGAAACTCGCCCGATTACAACGGTAGGTGTAGTTTTCCCCTAGTCCGTTCTAGTTATTCGTTTCGAGCATCAGAACAGCGCAAATTTTGAGTTTCTCAGGCGTTTCTTACTTCCAAACTGCCACATCTCGCGAACGGATTGACCAATCCGCAAAATTTCTGATGCGTATGAAAGTAGAAACTCGCCCGATTACAACGGTATGCGCACTCTTCCCCTAGGCCGTTCTAGTTATTCGTTTCGAGCATCAGAACTGCGCAAATTTTGAGTTTCTCAAGCGTTTCTTACCTCCAAACTGCCATATCTCGCGAACGGATTGACCAATCCGCAAAATTTCTGTTGCATCTGAAAGTAGAAACTCGCCCGATTACAACGGTAAGCGTACTTTTCCCCTAGGCCGTTCTAGTTACTCGTTTCGAGCATCATACCTGCGAAAATTTTGAGTTTCTCAAGCGCTTCTTATCTCCAAACAGCCATATCTCGCGAACGGATTGATCAATCCGCAAAATTTCTGTTGCGTCTGAAAGTAGAAACTCGCCCGATTACAACGGTTTGCGCACTCTTCCCCTAGGCCGTTCTAGTTATTCGTTACGAGCTTCAGAACTGCGCAAATTTTGAGTTTCTCAAGCGTTTCTTACCTCCAAACTGCTATATCTCGCGAATGGATTGACCAATCCGCAAAATTTCTGTTGCATCTGAAAGTAGAAACTCGCCCGATTACAACGGTATGCTAACTTTTCCCCTAGGCCGTTCTAGTTATTCGTTTCGAGCATCAGAACGGCGAAAATTTTGAGTTTCTCAAGCATTTCTTATCTCCAAACGGCCATATCTCGCGAACGGATTGACCAATCCGCAAAATTTCTGTAGCATCTGAAAGTAGAAACTCGCCCGATTACACTGGTAGGTGTAGTTTTCCCCTAGGCCGTTCTAGTTATTCGTTTCGAGCATCAGAACGGCGAAAATTTTGAGTTTCTCAAGCATTTCTTATCTCCAAACTGCCATATCTCGCGAACGGATTGACCAATCCGCAAAATTTCTGTTGCATCTGAAAGTAGAAACTCGCCCGATTATAACGGTATGCGCACTTTTCCCCTAGGTCGTTCTAGTCATTCGTGTCGAGCATCAGAACTGCGAAAATTTTGAGTTTCTCAAGCGTTTCTTATCTCCAAACTGCCATGTCTCGCGAACGGATTGATCAATCCGCAAAATTTCTGTTGCATCTGAAAGTAGAAACTCGCCCGATTACAACGGTATGCTAACTTTTCCCCTAGGCCGTTCTAGTTATTCGTTTCGAGCATCAGAACGGCGAAAATTTTGAGTTTCTCAAGCGTTTCTTACCTCCAAACTGCCACATCTCGCGAACGGATTGACCAATCCTCAAAATTTCTGTTGCATCTGAAAGTAGAAACTCGCCCGATTACAGCGGTATGTGTAGTTTTCTCCTAGGCCGTTCCAGTTATTCGTTTCGAGCATCAGAACTGCGAACATTTTGAGTTTCTCAAGCGTTTCTTACCTCCAAACTGCCATATCTCGCGAACGGATTGACCCATCCGCAAAATTTCTGTTGCTTCTGAAAGTAGAAACTCGCCCGATTACAACGGTATGCGCACTTTTCCCCTAGGCCGTTCTAGTTATTCGTTTCGAGCATCAGAACTGCGAAAATTTTGAGTTTCTCAAGCGCTTCTTACCTCCAAACTGCCACATCTCGCGAACGGATTGACCAATCCTCAAAATTTCTGTTGCATCTGAAAGTAGAAACTCGCCCGATTACAACGGTATGTGTAGTTTTCCCCTAGGCCGTTCCATTTATTCGTTTCGAGCATCAGAACTGCGAACATTTTGAGTTTCTCAAGCGTTTCTTATCTCCAAACTGCCATGTCTCGCGAACGGATTGATCAATCCGCAAAATTTCTGTTGCATCTGAAAGTAGAAACTCGCCCGATTACAACGGTAGGTGTAGTTTTCCCCTAGTCCGTTCTAGTTATTCGTTTCGAGCATCAGAACTGCGCAAATTTTGAGTTTCTCAGGCGTTTCTTACTTCCAAACTGCCACATCTCGCGAACGGATTGACCAATCCGCAAAATTTCTGTTGCGTATGAAAGTAGAAACTCGCCCGATTACAACGGTATGCGCACTCTTCCCCTAGGCCGTTCTAGTTATTCGTTTCGAGCATCAGAACTGCGCAAATTTTGAGTTTCTCAAGCGTTTCTTACCTCCAAACAGCCATATCTCGCGAACGGATTGACCAATCCGCAAAATTTCTGTTGCATCTGAAAGTAGAAACTCGCCCGATTACAACGGTAAGCGTACTTTTCCCCTAGGCCGTTCTAGTTACTCGTTTCGAGCATCATAACTGCGAAAATTTTGAGTTTCTCAAGCGCTTCTTATCTCCAAACAGCCATATCTCGCGAACGGATTGATCAATCCGCAAAATTTCTGTTGCGTCTGAAAGTAGAAACTCGCCCGATTACAACGGTTTGCGCACTCTTCCCCTAGGCCGTCCTAGTTATTCGTTTCGAGCTTCAGAACTGCGCAAATTTTGAGTTTCTCAAGCGTTTCTTACCTCCAACCTGCTATATCTCGCGAATGGATTGACCAATCCGCAAAATTTCTGTTGCATCTGAAAGTAGAAACTCGCCCGATTACAACGGTATGCGAACTTTTCCCCTAGGCCGTTCTAGTTATTCGTTTCGAGCATCAGAACGGCGAAAATTTTGAGTTTCTCAAGCATTTCTTATCTCCAAACTGCCATATCTCGCGAACGGATTGACCAATCCGCAAAATTTCTGTTGCATCTGAAAGTAGAAACTCGCCCGATTACAACGGTAGGTGTAGTTTTCCCCTAGGCCGTTCTAGTTATTCGTTTCGAGCATCAGAACGGCGAAAATTTTGAGTTTCTCAAGCATTTCTTATCTCCAAACTGCCATATCTCGCGAACGGATTGACCAATCCGCAAAATTTCTGTTGCATCTGAAAGTAGAAACTCGCCCGATTATAACGGTATGCGCACTTTTCCCCTAGGTCGTTCTAGTCATTCGTGTTGAGCATCAGAACTGCGAAAATTTTGAGTTTCTCAAGCGTTTCTTATCTCCAAACTGCCATGTCTCGCGAACGGATTGATCAATCCGCAAAATTTCTGTTGCATCTGAAAGTAGAAACTCGCCCGATTACAACGGTATGCTAACTTTTCCCCTAGGCCGTTCTAGTTATTCGTTTCGAGCATCAGAACGGCGAAAATTTTGAGTTTCTCAAGCATTTCTTATCTCCAAACGGCCATATCTCGCGAACGGATTGACCAATCCGCAAAATTTCTGTAGCATCTGAAAGTAGAAACTCGCCCGATTACACTGGTAGGTGTAGTTTTCCCCTAGGCCGTTCTAGTTATTCGTTTCGAGCATCAGAACGGCGAAAATTTTGAGTTTCTCAAGCATTTCTTATCTCCAAACTGCCATATCTCGCGAACGGATTGACCAATCCGCAAAATTTCTGCTGCATCTGAAAGTAGAAACTCGCCCGATTATAACGGTATGCGCACTTTTCCCCTAGGTCGTTCTAGTCATTCGTGTCGAGCATCAGAACTGCGAAAATTTTGAGTTTCTCAAGCGTTTCTTATCTCCAAACTGCCATGTCTCGCGAACGGATTGATCAATCCGCAAAATTTCTGTTGCATCTGAAAGTAGAAACTCGCCCGATTACAACGGTATGCTAACTTTTCCCCTAGGCCGTTCTAGTTATTCGTTTCGAGCATCAGAACGGCGAAAATTTTGAGTTTCTCAAGCGTTTCTTACCTCCAAACTGCCACATCTTGCGAACGGTTTGACCAATCCGCAAAATTTCTGTTGCATCTGAAAGTAGAAACTCGCCCGATTACAACGGTATGCTAACTTTTCCCCTAGGCCGTTCTAGTTATTCGTTTCGAGCATCAGAACGGCGAAAATTTTGAGTTTCTCAAGCATTTCTTATCTCCAAACGGCCATATCTCGCGAACGGATTGACCAATCCGCAAAATTTCTGTAGCATCTGAAAGTAGAAACTCGCCCGATTACACTGGTAGGTGTAGTTTTCCCCTAGGCCGTTCTAGTTATTCGTTTCGAGCATCAGAACGGCGAAAATTTTGAGTTTCTCAAGCATTTCTTATCTCCAAACTGCCATATCTCGCGAACGGATTGACCAATCCGCAAAATTTCTGTTGCATCTGAAAGTAGAAACTCGCCCGATTACAACGGTATGCGCACTTTTCCCCTAGGCCGTTCTAGTTATTCGTGTCGAGCATCAGAACTGCGAAAATTTTGAGTTTCTCAAGCGTTTCTTACCTCCAAACTGCCATATCTCGCGAACGGATTGACCAATCCGCAACATTTCTGTTGCTTCTGAAAGTAGAAACTCGCCCGATTACAACGGTATGCGCACTTTTCCCCTAGGCCGTTCTAGTTATTCGTTTCGAGCATCAGAACTGCGAAAATTTTGAGTTTCTCAAGCGTTTCTTACCTCCAAACTGCCACATCTCGCGAACGGATTGACCAATCCTCAAAATTTCTGTTGCATCTGAAAGTAGAAACTCGCCCGATTACAACGGTATGTGTAGTTTTCCCCTAGGCCGTTCCATTTATTCGTTTCGAGCATCAGAACTGCGAACATTTTGAGTTTCTCAAGCGTTTCTTCCCTCCAAACTGCCACATCTTGCGAACGGATTGACCAATCCGCAAAATTTCTGTTGCATCTGAAAGTAGAAACTCGCCCGATTAGAACGGTATCCGTACTTTTCCCCTAGGGCGCTCTAGTTACTCGTTTCGAGCATCATAACTGCGAAAATTTTGAGTTTCTGAAGCGTTTCTTATCTCCAAACAGCCATATCTCGCGAACGGATTGACCAATCCGCAAAATTTCTATTGCATCTGAAAGTAGAAACTCGCCCGATTACAACGGTATGCGTACTTTTCCCCTAGGCCGTTCTAGTTATTCGTTTCGAGCATCAGAACGGCGAAAATTTTGAGTTTCTCAAGCATTTCTTATCTCCAAACTGCCATATCTCGCGAACGGATTGACCAATCCGCAAAATTTCTGTTGCATCTGAAAGTAGAAACTCGCCCGATTACAACGGTATGCGTACTTAACCCCTAGGCCGTTCTAGTTACTCGTTTCGAGCATCAGAACTGCGAAAATTTTGAGTTTCTCAAGCGTTTCTTATCTCCAAACTGCCAAATCTCGCGAACGGATTGATCAATCCGCAAAATTTATGTTGCATCTGAAAGTAGAAACTCGCCCGATTACAACGGTAGGTGTAGTTTTCCCCTAGTCCGTTCTAGTTATTCGTTTCGAGCATCAGAACTGCGCAAATTTTGAGTTTCTCAGGCGTTTCTTACTTCCAAACTGCCACATCTCGCGAACGGATTGACCAATCCGCAAAATTTCTGTTGCGTATGAAAGTAGAAACTCGCCCGATTACAACGGTATGCGCACTCTTCCCCTAGGCCGTTCTAGTTATTCGTTTCGAGCATCAGAACTGCGCAAATTTTGAGTTTCTCAAGCGTTTCTTACCTCCAAACTGCCATATCTCGCGAACGGATTGACCAATCCGCAAAATTTCTGTTGCATCTGAAAGTAGAAACTCGCCCGATTACAACGGTAAGCGTACTTTTCCCCTAGGCCGTTCTAGTTACTCGTTTCGAGCATCATAACTGCGAAAATTTTGAGTTTCTCAAGCGCTTCTTATCTCCAAACAGCCATATCTCGCGAACGGATTGATCAATCCGCAAAATTTCTGTTGCGTCTGAAAGTAGAAACTCGCCCGATTACAACGGTTTGCGCACTCTTCCCCTAGGCCGTTCTAGTTATTCGTTTCGAGCTTCAGAACTGCGCAAATTTTGAGTTTCTCAAGCGTTTCTTACATCCAAACTGCTATATCTCGCGAATGGATTGACCAATCCGCAAAATTTCTGTTGCATCTGAAAGTAGAAACTCGCCCGATTACAACGGTATGCGAACTTTTCCCCTAGGCCGTTCTAGTTATTCGTTTCGAGCATCAGAACGGCGAAAATTTTGAGTTTCTCAAGCATTTCTTATCTCCAAACTGCCATATCTCGCGAACGGATTGACCAATCCGCAAAATTTCTGTTGCATCTGAAAGTAGAAACTCGCCCGATTACAACGGTAGGTGTAGTTTTCCCCTAGGCCGTTCTAGTTATTCGTTTCGAGCATCAGAACGGCGAAAATTTTGAGTTTCTCAAGCATTTCTTATCTGCAAACTGCCATATCTCGCGAACGGATTGACCAATCCGCAAAATTTCTGTTGCATCTGAAAGTAGAAACTCGCCCGATTATAACGGTATGCGCACTTTTCCCCTAGGTCGTTCTAGTCATTCGTGTCGAGCATCAGAACTGCGAAAATTTTGAGTTTCTCAAGCGTTTCTTATCTCCAAACTGCCATGTCTCGCGAACGGATTGATCAATCCGCAAAATTTCTGTTGCATCTGAAAGTAGAAACTCGCCCGATTACAACGGTATGCTAACTTTTCCCCTAGGCCGTTCTAGTTATTCGTTTCGAGCATCAGAACGGCGAAAATTTTGAGTTTCTCAAGCATTTCTTATCTCCAAACGGCCATATCTCGCGAACGGATTGACCAATCCGCAAAATTTCTGTAGCATCTGAAAGTAGAAACTCGCCCGATTACACTGGTAGGTGTAGTTTTCCCCTAGGCCGTTCTAGTTATTCGTTTCGAGCATCAGAACGGCGAAAATTTTGAGTTTCTCAAGCATTTCTTATCTCCAAACTGCCATATCTCGCGAACGGATTGACCAATCCGCAAAATTTCAGTTGCATCTGAAAGTAGAAACTCGCCCGATTACAACGGTATGCTAACTTTTCCCCTAGGCCGTTCTAGTTATTCGTTTCGAGCATCAGAACGGCGAAAATTTTGAGTTTCTCAAGCGTTTCTTACCTCCAAACTGCCACATCTCGCGAACGGTTTGACCAATCCTCAAAATTTCTGTTGCATCTGAAAGTAGAAACTCGCCCGATTACAACGGTATGCTAACTTTTCCCCTAGGCCGTTCTAGTTATTCGTTTCGAGCATCAGAACGGCGAAAATTTTGAGTTTCTCAAGCATTTCTTATCTCCAAACGGCCATATCTCGCGAACGGATTGACCAATCCGCAAAATTTCAGTAGCATCTCAAAGTAGAAACTCGCCCGATTACACTGGTAGGTGTAGTTTTCCCCTAGGCCGTTCTAGTTATTCGTTTCGAGCATCAGAACGGCGAAAATTTTGAGTTTCTCAAGCATTTCTTATCTCCAAACGGCCATATCTCGCGATCGGATCGACCAATCCGCAAAATTTCTGTTGCATCTGAAAGTAGAAACTCGCCCGATTACAACTGTATGCGTACTTCTCCCCTAGGCCGTTCTAGTCATTCGTTTCGAGCATCAGAACTGCGAAAATTTTGAGTTTCTCAAGCGATTCTTATCTCCAAACTGCCATATCTCGCGAACGGATTGACCAATCCGCGAAATTTCTGTTGCATCTGAAAGTAGAAACTCGTCCGATTACAACGGTATGTGTAGTTTTCCCCTAGGCCGTTCCAGTTATTGGTTTCGAGCATCAGAACTGCGAAAATTTTGAGTTTCTAAAACGTTTCTTACCTCCAAACTGCCATATCTCGCCAACGGATCGACCAATCCGCAAAATTTCTGTTGCATCTGAAAGTAGAAACTCGCCCGATTACAACGGCATGCGTACTTCTCCCCTAGGCCGTTCCAGTTATTCGTTTCGAGCATCAGAACTGCGAAAATTTTGAGTTTCTCAAGCGTTTCTTACTTCCAAACTGCCATATCTCGCGAACGGATTGACCAATCCGCAAAATTTCTGTTGCATCTGAAAGTAGAAACTCGTCCGATTACAACGGTATGTGTAGTTTTCCCCTAGGCCGTTCCAGTTATTGGTTTCGAGCATCAGAACTGCGAAAATTTTGAGTTTCAAAAACGTTTCTTACCTCCAAACTGCCATATCTCGCGAACGGATCGACCAATCCGCAAAATTTCTGTTGCATCTGAAAGTAGAAACTCGCCCGATTACAACGGTATGCGTACTTTTCCCCTAGGCCGTTCTAGTCATTCGTTTCGAGCATCAGAACTGCGAAAATTTTGAGTTTCTAAAGCGTTTCTTACATCCCAACGGCCATATCTCGCGAACGGATTGACCAATCCGCAAAATTTCTGTTGCATCTGAAAGTAGAATCTCGCCCGATTACAACGGTATGCGTACTTCTCCCCTAGGCCGTTCTAGACATTCGTTTCGAGCATCAGAACTGCGAAAATTTTGAGTTTCTCAAGCGATTCTTATCTCCAAAGTGCCATATCTCGCGAACGGATTGACCAATCCGCAAAATTTCTGTTGCATCTGAAAGTAGAAACTCGTCCGATTACAACGGTATGTGTAGTTTTCCCCTAGGCCGTTCCAGTTATTCGTTTCGAGCATCAGAACTGCGCAAATTTTGAGTTTCTCAAGCGTTTCTTACTTCCAAACTGCCATATCTCGCGAACGGATCGACCAATCCGCAAAATTTCTGTTGCATCTGAAAGTAGAAACTCGTCCGATTACAACGGTATGTGTAGTTTTCCCCTAGGCCGTTCTAGTCATTCGTTTCGAGCATCAGAACTGCGAAAATTTTGAGTTTCTCAAGCGATTCTTATCTCCAAACTGCCATATCTCGCGAACGGATTGACCAATCCGCAAAATTTCTGTTGCATCTGAAAGTAGAAACTCGTCCGATTACAACGGTATGTGTAGTTTTCCCCTAGGCCGTTCCAGTTATTCGTTTCGAGCATCAGAACTGCGAAAATTTTGAGGTTCTCAAGCGTTTCTTATCTCCAAACTGCCATATCTCGCGAACGGATTGATCAATCCGCAAAATTTTTGTTGCATCTGATAGTAGAAACTCGCCCGATTACAACGGTATGCGTACTTCTCCCCTAGGCCGTTCCAGTTATTCGTTTCGAGCATCAGAACTGCGAAAATTTTGAGTTTCTCAAGCGATTCTTACATCCAAACTGCCACATCTCGCGAACGGATTGACCAATCCGCAAAATTTCTATTGCATCTGAAAGTAGAAACTCGTCCGATTACAACGGTATGTGTAGTTTTCCCCTAGGCCGTTCTACTTATTCGTTTCGAGCATCAGAACTGCGAAAATTTTGAGTTTCTCAAGCGTTTCTTACTTCCAAACTGCCATATCTCGCGAACGGATCGACCAATCCGCAAAATTTCTGTTGCATCTGAAAGTAGAAACTCGTCCGATTACAACGGTATGTGTAGTTTTCCCCTAGGCCGTTCTAGTCATTCGTTTCGAGCATCAGAACTGCGAAAATTTTGAGTTTCTCAAGCGATCCTTATCTCCAAACTGCCATATCTCGCGAACGGATTGACCAATCCGCAGAATTTCTGTTGCATCTGAAAGTAGAAACTCGTCCGATTACAACGGTGTGTGTAGTTTTCCCCTAGGCCGTTCCAGTTATTCGTTTCGAGCATCAGAACTGCGAAAATTTTGAGGTTCTCAAGCGTTTCTTATCTCCAAACTGCCATATCTCGCGAACGGATTGATCAATCCGCAAAATTTTTGTTGCATCTGAAAGTAGAAACTCGCCCGATTACAACGGTATGCGTACTTCTCCCCTAGGCCGTTCCAGTTATTCGTTTCGAGCATCAGAACTGCGAAAATTTTGAGTTTCTCAAGCGTTTCTTACATCCAAACTGCCACATCTCGCGAACGGATTGACCAATCCGCAAAATTTCTATTGCATCTGAAAGTAGAAACTCGTCCGATTACAACGGTATGTGTAGTTTTCCCCTAGGCCGTTCTACTTATTCGTTTCGAGCATCAGAACTGCGAAAATTTTGAGTTTCTCAAGCGTTTCTTACTTCCAAACTGCCATATCTCGCGAACGGATCGACCAATCCGCAAAATTTCTGTTGCATCTGAAAGTAGAATCTCGTCCGATTACAACGGTATGTGTAGTTTTCCCCTAGGCCGTTCTAGTCATTCGTTTCGAGCATCAGAACTGCGAAAATTTTGAGTTTCTCAAGCGATTCTTATCTCCAAACTGCCATATCTCGCGAACGGACTGACCAATCCGCAAAATTTCTGTTGCATCTGAAAGTAGAAACTCGTCCGATTACAACGGTATGTGTAGTTTTCCCCTAGGCCGTTCCAGTTATTCGTTTCGAGCATCAGAACTGCGAAAATTTTGAGGTTCTCAAGCGTTTCTTATCTCCAAACTGCCATATCTCGCGAACGGATTGATCAATCCGCAAAATTTTTGTTGCATCTGAAAGTAGAAACTCGCCCGATTACAACGGTATGCGTACTTCTCCCCTAGGCCGTTCCAGTTATTCGTTTCGAGCATCAGAACTGAGAAAATTTTGAGTTTCTCAAGCGTTTCTTACATCCAAACTGCCACATCTCGCGAACGGATTGACCAATCCGCAAAATTTCTATTGCATCTGAAAGTAGAAACTCGCCCGATTACAACGGTATGTGTAGTTTTCCCCTAGGCCGTTCTACTTATTCGTTTCGAGCATCAGAACTGCGAAAATTTTGAGTTTCTAAAGCGTTTCTTACATCCAAACAGCCATATCTCGCGAACGGATTGACCAATCCGCAAAATTTCTGTTGCATCTGAAAGTAGAAACTCGCCCGATTACAACGGTATATGTAGTTTTCCCCTAGGCCGTTCCAGTTATTCGTTTCGAGCATCAGAACTGCGAAAATTTTGAGTTTCTCAAGCGTTTCTTACCTCCAAACGGCCATATCTCGCGAACTGATCGACCAATCCGCAAAATTTCTGTTGCATCTGAAAGTAGAAACTCGTCCGATTACAACGGTATGTGTAGTTTTCCCCTAGGCCGTTCTAGTCATTCGTTTCGAGCATCAGAACTGCGAAAATTTTGAGTTTCTCAAGCGATTCTTATCTCCAAACTGCCATATCTCGCGAACGGATTGACCAATCCGCAAAATTTTTGTTGCATCTGAAAGTAGAAACTCGCCCGATTACAACGGTATGCGTACTTCTCCCCTAGGCCGTTCCAGTTATTCGTTTCGAGCATCAGAACTGAGAAAATTTTGAGTTTCTCAAGCGTTTCTTACATCCAAACTGCCACATCTCGCGAACGGATTGACCAATCCGCAAAATTTCTATTGCATCTGAAAGTAGAAACTCGCCCGATTACAACGGTATGTGTAGTTTTCCCCTAGGCCGTTCTACTTATTCGTTTCGAGCATCAGAACTGCGAAAATTTTGAGTTTCTAAAGCGTTTCTTACATCCAAACAGCCATATCTCGCGAACGGATTGACCAATCCGCAAAATTTCTGTTGCATCTGAAAGTAGAAACTCGCCCGATTACAACGGTATATGTAGTTTTCCCCTAGGCCGTTCCAGTTATTCGTTTCGAGCATCAGAACTGCGAAAATTTTGAGTTTCTCAAGCGTTTCTTACCTCCAAACGGCCATATCTCGCGAACTGATCGACCAATCCGCAAAATTTCTGTTGCATCTGAAAGTAGAAACTCGTCCGATTACAACGGTATGTGTAGTTTTCCCCTAGGCCGTTCTAGTCATTCGTTTCGAGCATCAGAACTGCGAAAATTTTGAGTTTCTCAAGCGATTCTTATCTCCAAACTGCCATATCTCGCGAACGGATTGACCAATCCGCAAAATTTCTGTTGCATCTGAAAGTAGAAACTCGTCCGATTACAACGGTATGTGTAGTTTTCCCCTAGGCCGTTCCAGTTATTCGTTTCGAGCATCAGAACTGCGAAAATTTTGAGGTTCTCAAGCGTTTCTTATCTCCAAACTGCCATATCTCGCGAACGGATTGATCAATCCGCAAAATTTTTGTTGCATCTGAAAGTAGAAACTCGCCCGATTACAACGGTATGCGTACTTCTCCCCTAGGCCGTTCCAGTTATTCGTTTCGAGCATCAGAACTGAGAAAATTTTGAGTTTCTCAAGCGTTTCTTACATCCAAACTGCCACATCTCGCGAACGGATTGACCAATCCGCAAAATTTCTATTGCATCTGAAAGTAGAAACTCGCCCGATTACAACGGTATGTGTAGTTTTCCCCTAGGCCGTTCTACTTATTCGTTTCGAGCATCAGAACTGCGAAAATTTTGAGTTTCTAAAGCGTTTCATACATCCAAACAGCCATATCTCGCGAACGGATCGACCAATCCGCAAAATTTCTGTTGCATCTGAAAGTAGAAACTCGCCCGATTACAACTGTATGCGTACTTCTCCCCTAGGCCGTTCTAGTCATTCGTTTCGAGCATCAGAACTGCGAAAATTTTGAGTTTCTCAAGCGATTCTTATCTCCAAACTGCCATATCTCGCGAACGGATTGACCAATCCGCAAAATTTCTGTTGCATCTGAAAGTAGAAACTCGTCCGATTACAACGGTATGTGTAGTTTTCCCCTAGGCCGTTCCAGTTATTGGTTTCGAGCATCAGAACTGCGAAAATTTTGAGTTTCTAAAACGTTTCCTACCTCCAAACTGCCATATCTCGCGAACGGATCGACCAATCCGCAAAATTTCTGTTGCATCTGAAAGTAGAAACTCGCCCGATTACAACGGTATGCGTACTTCTCCCCTAGGCCGTTCTAGTCATTCGTTTCGAGCATCAGAACTGCGAAAATTTTGAGTTTCTAAAGCGTTTCTTACATCCAAACGGCCATATCTCGCGAACGGATTGACCAATCCGCAAAATTTCTGTTGCATCTGAAAGTAGAATCTCGCCCGATTACAACGGTATGCGTACTTCTCCTCTAGGCCGTTATAGACATTCGTTTCGAGCATCAGAAATGCGAAAATTTTGAGTTTCTCAAGCGATTCTTATATCCAAACTGCCATATCTCGCGAACGGATTGACCAATCCGCAAAATTTCTGTTGCATCTGAAAGTAGAAACTCGTCCGATTACAACGGTATGAGTAGTTTTCCCCTAGGCCGTTCCAGTTATTGGTTTCGAGCATCAGAACTGCGAAAATTTTGAGTTTCTAAAGCGTTTCTTACTTCCAAACTGCCATATCTCGCGAACGGATCGACCAATCCGCAAAATTTCTGTTGCATCTGAAAGTAGAAACTCGCCCGATTACAACGGTAGGTGTAGTTTTCCCCTAGGCCGTTCTAGTTATTCGTTTCGAGCATCAGAACGGCGAAAATTTTGAGTTTCTCAAGCATTTCTTATCTGCAAACTGCCATATCTCGCGAACGGATTGACCAATCCGCAAAATTTCTGTTGCATCTGAAAGTAGAAACTCGCCCGATTATAACGGTATGCGCACTTTTCCCCTAGGTCGTTCTAGTCATTCGTGTCGAGCATCAGAACTGCGAAAATTTTGAGTTTCTCAAGCGTTTCTTATCTCCAAACTGCCATGTCTCGCGAACGGATTGATCAATCCGCAAAATTTCTGTTGCATCTGAAAGTAGAAACTCGCCCGATTACAACGGTATGCTAACTTTTCCCCTAGGCCGTTCTAGTTATTCGTTTCGAGCATCAGAACGGCGAAAATTTTGAGTTTCTCAAGCATTTCTTATCTCCAAACGGCCATATCTCGCGAACGGATTGACCAATCCGCAAAATTTCTGTAGCATCTGAAAGTAGAAACTCGCCCGATTACACTGGTAGGTGTAGTTTTCCCCTAGGCCGTTCTAGTTATTCGTTTCGAGCATCAGAACGGCGAAAATTTTGAGTTTCTCAAGCATTTCTTATCTCCAAACTGCCATATCTCGCGAACGGATTGACCAATCCGCAAAATTTCAGTTGCATCTGAAAGTAGAAACTCGCCCGATTACAACGGTATGCTAACTTTTCCCCTAGGCCGTTCTAGTTATTCGTTTCGAGCATCAGAACGGCGAAAATTTTGAGTTTCTCAAGCGTTTCTTACCTCCAAACTGCCACATCTCGCGAACGGTTTGACCAATCCTCAAAATTTCTGTTGCATCTGAAAGTAGAAACTCGCCCGATTACAACGGTATGCTAACTTTTCCCCTAGGCCGTTCTAGTTATTCGTTTCGAGCATCAGAACGGCGAAAATTTTGAGTTTCTCAAGCATTTCTTATCTCCAAACGGCCATATCTCGCGAACGGATTGACCAATCCGCAAAATTTCAGTAGCATCTCAAAGTAGAAACTCGCCCGATTACACTGGTAGGTGTAGTTTTCCCCTAGGCCGTTCTAGTTATTCGTTTCGAGCATCAGAACGGCGAAAATTTTGAGTTTCTCAAGCATTTCTTATCTCCAAACGGCCATATCTCGCGAACGGATCGACCAATCCGCAAAATTTCTGTTGCATCTGAAAGTAGAAACTCGCCCGATTACAACTGTATGCGTACTTCTCCCCTAGGCCGTTCTAGTCATTCGTTTCGAGCATCAGAACTGCGAAAATTTTGAGTTTCTCAAGCGATTCTTATCTCCAAACTGCCATATCTCGCGAACGGATTGACCAATCCGCGAAATTTCTGTTGCATCTGAAAGTAGAAACTCGTCCGATTACAACGGTATGTGTAGTTTTCCCCTAGGCCGTTCCAGTTATTGGTTTCGAGCATCAGAACTGCGAAAATTTTGAGTTTCTAAAACGTTTCTTACCTCCAAACTGCCATATCTCGCCAACGGATCGACCAATCCGCAAAATTTCTGTTGCATCTGAAAGTAGAAACTCGCCCGATTACAACGGCATGCGTACTTCTCCCCTAGGCCGTTCCAGTTATTCGTTTCGAGCATCAGAACTGCGAAAATTTTGAGTTTCTCAAGCGTTTCTTACTTCCAAACTGCCATATCTCGCGAACGGATTGACCAATCCGCAAAATTTCTGTTGCATCTGAAAGTAGAAACTCGTCCGATTACAACGGTATGTGTAGTTTTCCCCTAGGCCGTTCCAGTTATTGGTTTCGAGCATCAGAACTGCGAAAATTTTGAGTTTCAAAAACGTTTCTTACCTCCAAACTGCCATATCTCGCGAACGGATCGACCAATCCGCAAAATTTCTGTTGCATCTGAAAGTAGAAACTCGCCCGATTACAACGGTATGCGTACTTTTCCCCTAGGCCGTTCTAGTCATTCGTTTCGAGCATCAGAACTGCGAAAATTTTGAGTTTCTAAAGCGTTTCTTACATCCCAACGGCCATATCTCGCGAACGGATTGACCAATCCGCAAAATTTCTGTTGCATCTGAAAGTAGAATCTCGCCCGATTACAACGGTATGCGTACTTCTCCCCTAGGCCGTTCTAGACATTCGTTTCGAGCATCAGAACTGCGAAAATTTTGAGTTTCTCAAGCGATTCTTATCTCCAAAGTGCCATATCTCGCGAACGGATTGACCAATCCGCAAAATTTCTGTTGCATCTGAAAGTAGAAACTCGTCCGATTACAACGGTATGTGTAGTTTTCCCCTAGGCCGTTCCAGTTATTCGTTTCGAGCATCAGAACTGCGCAAATTTTGAGTTTCTCAAGCGTTTCTTACTTCCAAACTGCCATATCTCGCGAACGGATCGACCAATCCGCAAAATTTCTGTTGCATCTGAAAGTAGAAACTCGTCCGATTACAACGGTATGTGTAGTTTTCCCCTAGGCCGTTCTAGTCATTCGTTTCGAGCATCAGAACTGCGAAAATTTTGAGTTTCTCAAGCGATTCTTATCTCCAAACTGCCATATCTCGCGAACGGATTGACCAATCCGCAAAATTTCTGTTGCATCTGAAAGTAGAAACTCGTCCGATTACAACGGTATGTGTAGTTTTCCCCTAGGCCGTTCCAGTTATTCGTTTCGAGCATCAGAACTGCGAAAATTTTGAGGTTCTCAAGCGTTTCTTATCTCCAAACTGCCATATCTCGCGAACGGATTGATCAATCCGCAAAATTTTTGTTGCATCTGATAGTAGAAACTCGCCCGATTACAACGGTATGCGTACTTCTCCCCTAGGCCGTTCCAGTTATTCGTTTCGAGCATCAGAACTGCGAAAATTTTGAGTTTCTCAAGCGATTCTTACATCCAAACTGCCACATCTCGCGAACGGATTGACCAATCCGCAAAATTTCTATTGCATCTGAAAGTAGAAACTCGTCCGATTACAACGGTATGTGTAGTTTTCCCCTAGGCCGTTCTACTTATTCGTTTCGAGCATCAGAACTGCGAAAATTTTGAGTTTCTCAAGCGTTTCTTACTTCCAAACTGCCATATCTCGCGAACGGATCGACCAATCCGCAAAATTTCTGTTGCATCTGAAAGTAGAAACTCGTCCGATTACAACGGTATGTGTAGTTTTCCCCTAGGCCGTTCTAGTCATTCGTTTCGAGCATCAGAACTGCGAAAATTTTGAGTTTCTCAAGCGATCCTTATCTCCAAACTGCCATATCTCGCGAACGGATTGACCAATCCGCAGAATTTCTGTTGCATCTGAAAGTAGAAACTCGTCCGATTACAACGGTGTGTGTAGTTTTCCCCTAGGCCGTTCCAGTTATTCGTTTCGAGCATCAGAACTGCGAAAATTTTGAGGTTCTCAAGCGTTTCTTATCTCCAAACTGCCATATCTCGCGAACGGATTGATCAATCCGCAAAATTTTTGTTGCATCTGAAAGTAGAAACTCGCCCGATTACAACGGTATGCGTACTTCTCCCCTAGGCCGTTCCAGTTATTCGTTTCGAGCATCAGAACTGCGAAAATTTTGAGTTTCTCAAGCGTTTCTTACATCCAAACTGCCACATCTCGCGAACGGATTGACCAATCCGCAAAATTTCTATTGCATCTGAAAGTAGAAACTCGTCCGATTACAACGGTATGTGTAGTTTTCCCCTAGGCCGTTCTACTTATTCGTTTCGAGCATCAGAACTGCGAAAATTTTGAGTTTCTCAAGCGTTTCTTACTTCCAAACTGCCATATCTCGCGAACGGATCGACCAATCCGCAAAATTTCTGTTGCATCTGAAAGTAGAATCTCGTCCGATTACAACGGTATGTGTAGTTTTCCCCTAGGCCGTTCTAGTCATTCGTTTCGAGCATCAGAACTGCGAAAATTTTGAGTTTCTCAAGCGATTCTTATCTCCAAACTGCCATATCTCGCGAACGGACTGACCAATCCGCAAAATTTCTGTTGCATCTGAAAGTAGAAACTCGTCCGATTACAACGGTATGTGTAGTTTTCCCCTAGGCCGTTCCAGTTATTCGTTTCGAGCATCAGAACTGCGAAAATTTTGAGGTTCTCAAGCGTTTCTTATCTCCAAACTGCCATATCTCGCGAACGGATTGATCAATCCGCAAAATTTTTGTTGCATCTGAAAGTAGAAACTCGCCCGATTACAACGGTATGCGTACTTCTCCCCTAGGCCGTTCCAGTTATTCGTTTCGAGCATCAGAACTGAGAAAATTTTGAGTTTCTCAAGCGTTTCTTACATCCAAACTGCCACATCTCGCGAACGGATTGACCAATCCGCAAAATTTCTATTGCATCTGAAAGTAGAAACTCGCCCGATTACAACGGTATGTGTAGTTTTCCCCTAGGCCGTTCTACTTATTCGTTTCGAGCATCAGAACTGCGAAAATTTTGAGTTTCTAAAGCGTTTCTTACATCCAAACAGCCATATCTCGCGAACGGATTGACCAATCCGCAAAATTTCTGTTGCATCTGAAAGTAGAAACTCGCCCGATTACAACGGTATATGTAGTTTTCCCCTAGGCCGTTCCAGTTATTCGTTTCGAGCATCAGAACTGCGAAAATTTTGAGTTTCTCAAGCGTTTCTTACCTCCAAACGGCCATATCTCGCGAACTGATCGACCAATCCGCAAAATTTCTGTTGCATCTGAAAGTAGAAACTCGTCCGATTACAACGGTATGTGTAGTTTTCCCCTAGGCCGTTCTAGTCATTCGTTTCGAGCATCAGAACTGCGAAAATTTTGAGTTTCTCAAGCGATTCTTATCTCCAAACTGCCATATCTCGCGAACGGATTGACCAATCCGCAAAATTTTTGTTGCATCTGAAAGTAGAAACTCGCCCGATTACAACGGTATGCGTACTTCTCCCCTAGGCCGTTCCAGTTATTCGTTTCGAGCATCAGAACTGAGAAAATTTTGAGTTTCTCAAGCGTTTCTTACATCCAAACTGCCACATCTCGCGAACGGATTGACCAATCCGCAAAATTTCTATTGCATCTGAAAGTAGAAACTCGCCCGATTACAACGGTATGTGTAGTTTTCCCCTAGGCCGTTCTACTTATTCGTTTCGAGCATCAGAACTGCGAAAATTTTGAGTTTCTAAAGCGTTTCTTACATCCAAACAGCCATATCTCGCGAACGGATTGACCAATCCGCAAAATTTCTGTTGCATCTGAAAGTAGAAACTCGCCCGATTACAACGGTATATGTAGTTTTCCCCTAGGCCGTTCCAGTTATTCGTTTCGAGCATCAGAACTGCGAAAATTTTGAGGTTCTCAAGCGTTTCTTATCTCCAAACTGCCATATCTCGCGAACGGATTGATCAATCCGCAAAATTTTTGTTGCATCTGATAGTAGAAACTCGCCCGATTACAACGGTATGCGTACTTCTCCCCTAGGCCGTTCCAGTTATTCGTTTCGAGCATCAGAACTGCGAAAATTTTGAGTTTCTCAAGCGATTCTTACATCCAAACTGCCACATCTCGCGAACGGATTGACCAATCCGCAAAATTTCTATTGCATCTGAAAGTAGAAACTCGTCCGATTACAACGGTATGTGTAGTTTTCCCCTAGGCCGTTCTACTTATTCGTTTCGAGCATCAGAACTGCGAAAATTTTGAGTTTCTCAAGCGTTTCTTACTTCCAAACTGCCATATCTCGCGAACGGATCGACCAATCCGCAAAATTTCTGTTGCATCTGAAAGTAGAAACTCGTCCGATTACAACGGTATGTGTAGTTTTCCCCTAGGCCGTTCTAGTCATTCGTTTCGAGCATCAGAACTGCGAAAATTTTGAGTTTCTCAAGCGATCCTTATCTCCAAACTGCCATATCTCGCGAACGGATTGACCAATCCGCAGAATTTCTGTTGCATCTGAAAGTAGAAACTCGTCCGATTACAACGGTGTGTGTAGTTTTCCCCTAGGCCGTTCCAGTTATTCGTTTCGAGCATCAGAACTGCGAAAATTTTGAGGTTCTCAAGCGTTTCTTATCTCCAAACTGCCATATCTCGCGAACGGATTGATCAATCCGCAAAATTTTTGTTGCATCTGAAAGTAGAAACTCGCCCGATTACAACGGTATGCGTACTTCTCCCCTAGGCCGTTCCAGTTATTCGTTTCGAGCATCAGAACTGCGAAAATTTTGAGTTTCTCAAGCGTTTCTTACATCCAAACTGCCACATCTCGCGAACGGATTGACCAATCCGCAAAATTTCTATTGCATCTGAAAGTAGAAACTCGTCCGATTACAACGGTATGTGTAGTTTTCCCCTAGGCCGTTCTACTTATTCGTTTCGAGCATCAGAACTGCGAAAATTTTGAGTTTCTCAAGCGTTTCTTACTTCCAAACTGCCATATCTCGCGAACGGATCGACCAATCCGCAAAATTTCTGTTGCATCTGAAAGTAGAATCTCGTCCGATTACAACGGTATGTGTAGTTTTCCCCTAGGCCGTTCTAGTCATTCGTTTCGAGCATCAGAACTGCGAAAATTTTGAGTTTCTCAAGCGATTCTTATCTCCAAACTGCCATATCTCGCGAACGGACTGACCAATCCGCAAAATTTCTGTTGCATCTGAAAGTAGAAACTCGTCCGATTACAACGGTATGTGTAG
Organism: Ptiloglossa arizonensis; assembly: GCF_051014685.1. Taxonomy (NCBI): domain Eukaryota; kingdom Metazoa; phylum Arthropoda; class Insecta; order Hymenoptera; family Colletidae; genus Ptiloglossa; species Ptiloglossa arizonensis. The sequence goes on along the minus strand of NW_027479034.1, from coordinate 169,744 downwards.
TTTTCCCCTAGGCCGTTCCAGTTATTCGTTTCGAGCATCAGAACTGCGAAAATTTTGAGGTTCTCAAGCGTTTCTTATCTCCAAACTGCCATATCTCGCGAACGGATTGATCAATCCGCAAAATTTTTGTTGCATCTGAAAGTAGAAACCCGCCCGATTACAACGGTATGCGTACTTCTCCCCTAGGCCGTTCCAGTTATTCGTTTCGAGCATCAGAACTGAGAAAATTTTGAGTTTCTCAAGCGTTTCTTACATCCAAACTGCCACATCTCGCGAACGGATTGACCAATCCGCAAAATTTCTATTGCATCTGAAAGTAGAAACTCGCCCGATTACAACGGTATGTGTAGTTTTCCCCTAGGCCGTTCTACTTATTCGTTTCGAGCATCAGAACTGCGAAAATTTTGAGTTTCTAAAGCGTTTCTTACATCCAAACAGCCATATCTCGCGAACGGATTGACCAATCCGCAAAATTTCTGTTGCATCTGAAAGTAGAAACTCGCCCGATTACAACGGTATATGTAGTTTTCCCCTAGGCCGTTCCAGTTATTCGTTTCGAGCATCAGAACTGCGAAAATTTTGAGTTTCTCAAGCGTTTCTTACCTCCAAACGGCCATATCTCGCGAACTGATCGACCAATCCGCAAAATTTCTGTTGCATCTGAAAGTAGAAACTCGTCCGATTACAACGGTATGTGTAGTTTTCCCCTAGGCCGTTCTAGTCATTCGTTTCGAGCATCAGAACTGCGAAAATTTTGAGTTTCTCAAGCGATTCTTATCTCCAAACTGCCATATCTCGCGAACGGATTGACCAATCCGCAAAATTTTTGTTGCATCTGAAAGTAGAAACTCGCCCGATTACAACGGTATGCGTACTTCTCCCCTAGGCCGTTCCAGTTATTCGTTTCGAGCATCAGAACTGAGAAAATTTTGAGTTTCTCAAGCGTTTCTTACATCCAAACTGCCACATCTCGCGAACGGATTGACCAATCCGCAAAATTTCTATTGCATCTGAAAGTAGAAACTCGCCCGATTACAACGGTATGTGTAGTTTTCCCCTAGGCCGTTCTACTTATTCGTTTCGAGCATCAGAACTGCGAAAATTTTGAGTTTCTAAAGCGTTTCTTACATCCAAACAGCCATATCTCGCGAACGGATTGACCAATCCGCAAAATTTCTGTTGCATCTGAAAGTAGAAACTCGCCCGATTACAACGGTATATGTAGTTTTCCCCTAGGCCGTTCCAGTTATTCGTTTCGAGCATCAGAACTGCGAAAATTTTGAGTTTCTCAAGCGTTTCTTACCTCCAAACGGCCATATCTCGCGAACTGATCGACCAATCCGCAAAATTTCTGTTGCATCTGAAAGTAGAAACTCGTCCGATTACAACGGTATGTGTAGTTTTCCCCTAGGCCGTTCTAGTCATTCGTTTCGAGCATCAGAACTGCGAAAATTTTGAGTTTCTCAAGCGATTCTTATCTCCAAACTGCCATATCTCGCGAACGGATTGACCAATCCGCAAAATTTCTGTTGCATCTGAAAGTAGAAACTCGTCCGATTACAACGGTATGTGTAGTTTTCCCCTAGGCCGTTCCAGTTATTCGTTTCGAGCATCAGAACTGCGAAAATTTTGAGGTTCTCAAGCGTTTCTTATCTCCAAACTGCCATATCTCGCGAACGGATTGATCAATCCGCAAAATTTTTGTTGCATCTGAAAGTAGAAACTCGCCCGATTACAACGGTATGCGTACTTCTCCCCTAGGCCGTTCCAGTTATTCGTTTCGAGCATCAGAACTGAGAAAATTTTGAGTTTCTCAAGCGTTTCTTACATCCAAACTGCCACATCTCGCGAACGGATTGACCAATCCGCAAAATTTCTATTGCATCTGAAAGTAGAAACTCGCCCGATTACAACGGTATGTGTAGTTTTCCCCTAGGCCGTTCTACTTATTCGTTTCGAGCATCAGAACTGCGAAAATTTTGAGTTTCTAAAGCGTTTCATACATCCAAACAGCCATATCTCGCGAACGGATCGACCAATCCGCAAAATTTCTGTTGCATCTGAAAGTAGAAACTCGCCCGATTACAACTGTATGCGTACTTCTCCCCTAGGCCGTTCTAGTCATTCGTTTCGAGCATCAGAACTGCGAAAATTTTGAGTTTCTCAAGCGATTCTTATCTCCAAACTGCCATATCTCGCGAACGGATTGACCAATCCGCAAAATTTCTGTTGCATCTGAAAGTAGAAACTCGTCCGATTACAACGGTATGTGTAGTTTTCCCCTAGGCCGTTCCAGTTATTGGTTTCGAGCATCAGAACTGCGAAAATTTTGAGTTTCTAAAACGTTTCCTACCTCCAAACTGCCATATCTCGCGAACGGATCGACCAATCCGCAAAATTTCTGTTGCATCTGAAAGTAGAAACTCGCCCGATTACAACGGTATGCGTACTTCTCCCCTAGGCCGTTCTAGTCATTCGTTTCGAGCATCAGAACTGCGAAAATTTTGAGTTTCTAAAGCGTTTCTTACATCCAAACGGCCATATCTCGCGAACGGATTGACCAATCCGCAAAATTTCTGTTGCATCTGAAAGTAGAATCTCGCCCGATTACAACGGTATGCGTACTTCTCCTCTAGGCCGTTATAGACATTCGTTTCGAGCATCAGAAATGCGAAAATTTTGAGTTTCTCAAGCGATTCTTATATCCAAACTGCCATATCTCGCGAACGGATTGACCAATCCGCAAAATTTCTGTTGCATCTGAAAGTAGAAACTCGTCCGATTACAACGGTATGAGTAGTTTTCCCCTAGGCCGTTCCAGTTATTGGTTTCGAGCATCAGAACTGCGAAAATTTTGAGTTTCTAAAGCGTTTCTTACTTCCAAACTGCCATATCTCGCGAACGGATCGACCAATCCGCAAAATTTCTGTTGCATCTGAAAGTAGAAACTCGCCCGATTACAACTGTATGCGTACTTCTCCCCTAGGCCGTTCTAGTCATTCGTTTCGAGCATCAGAACTGCGAAAATTTTGAGTTTCTCAAGTGTTTCTTACCTCCAAACTGCCATATCTCGCGAACGGATTGACCAATCCGCAAAATTTCTGTTGCATGTGAAAGTAGAAACTCGCCCGATTACAACGGTATCCGTACTTTTCCCCTAGGCCGTTCTAGTTACTCGTTTCGAGCATCATAATTGCGAAAATTTTGAGTTTCTCAAGCGTTTCTTACATCCAAACTGCCACATCTCGCGAACGGATTGACCAATCCGCAAAATTTCTGTTGCATCTGAAAGTAGAAACTCACCCGATTACAACGGTATGTGTAGTTTTCACCTAGGCCGTTCCAGTTATTCGTTTCGAGCATCAGAACTGCGAAAATTTTGAGTTTCTCAAGCGTTTCTTACCTCCAAACTGCCATATCTCGCGAACGGATTGACCAATCCTCAAAATTTCTATTGCATCTGAAAGTAGAAACTCGCCCGATTACAACGGTATGTATAGTTTTCCCCTAGTCCGTTCTACTTATTCGTTTCGTGCATCAGAACTGCGAAAGTTTTGAGTTTCTCAAGCGATTCTTATCTCCAAACTGCCATATCTCGCGAACGGATTGACCAATCCGCAAAATTTCTGTTGCATCTGAAAATAGAAACTCTCCCGATTACAACTGTATGCGTACTTCTCCCCTAGGCCGTTCTAGTCATTCGTTTCGAGCATCAGAACTGCGAAAATTTTGAGGTTCTCAAGCGTTTCTTATCTCCAAACTGCCATATCTCGCGAACGGATTGATCAATCCGCAAAATTTTTGTTGCATCTGAAAGTAGAAACTCGCCCGATTACAACGGTATCCGTACTTTTCCCCTAGGCCGTTCTAGTTACTCGTTTCGAGCATCATAATTGCGAAAATTTTCAGTTTCTCAAGCGTTTCTTACATCCAAACTGCCACATCTCGCGAACGGATTGACCAATCCGCAAAATTTCTATTGCATCTGAAAGTAGAAACTCGCCCGATTACAACGGTATGTGTAGTTTTCCCCTAGGCCGTTCTACTTATTCGTTTCGAGCATCAGAACTGCGAAAATTTTGAGTTTCTCAAGCGATTCTTATCTCCAAACTGCCATATCTCGCGAACGGATTGACCAATCCGCAAAATTTCTGTTGCATCTGAAAGTAGAAACTCGTCCGATTACAACGGTATGTGTAGTTTTCCCCTAGGCCGTTCCAGTCATTCGTTTCGAGCATCAGAACTGCGAAAATTTTGAGTTTCTAAAACGTTTCTTACCTCCAAACTGCCATATCTCGCGAACGGATCGACCAATCCGCAAAATTTCTGTTGCATCTGAAAGTAGAAACTCGCCCGATTACAACGGTATGCGTACTTCTCCCCTAGGCCGTTCTAGTCATTCGTTTCGAGCATCAGAACTGCGAAAATTTTGAGTTTCTAAAGCGTTTCTTACATCCAAACGGCCATATCTCGCGAACGGATTGACCAATCCGCAAAATTTCTGTTGCATCTGAAAGTAGAATCTCGCCCGATTACAACGGTATGCGTACTTCTCCTCTAGGCCGTTATAGACATTCGTTTCGAGCATCAGAAATGCGAAAATTTTGAGTTTCTCAAGCGATTCTTATCTCCAAACTGCCATATCTCGCGAACGGATTGACCAATCCGCAAAATTTCTGTTGCATCTGAAAGTAGAAACTCGTCCGATTACAACGGTATGAGTAGTTTTCCCCTAGGCCGTTCCAGTTATTGGTTTCGAGCATCAGAACTGCGAAAATTTTGAGTTTCTAAAGCGTTTCTTACTTCCAAACTGCCATATCTCGCGAACGGATCGACCAATCCGCAAAATTTCTGTTGCATCTGAAAGTAGAAACTCGCCCGATTACAACTGTATGCGTACTTCTCCCCTAGGCCGTTCTAGTCATTCGTTTCGAGCATCAGAACTGCGAAAATTTTGAGTTTCTCAAGTGTTTCTTACCTCCAAACTGCCATATCTCGCGAACGGATTGACCAATCCGCAAAATTTCTGTTGCATCTGAAAGTAGAAACTCGCCCGATTACAACGGTATGCGTACTTCTCCCCTAGGCCGTTCTAGTCATTCGTTTCGAGCATCAGAACTGCGAAAATTTTGAGTTTCTAAAGCGTTTCTTACATCCAAACGGCCATATCTCGCGAACGGATTGACCAATCCGCAAAATTTCTGTTGCATCTGAAAGTAGAAACTCGCCCGATTACAACGGTATCCGTACTTTTCCCCTAGGCCGTTCTAGTTACTCGTTTCGAGCATCATAATTGCGAAAATTTTGAGTTTCTCAAGCGTTTCTTACATCCAAACTGCCACATCTCGCGAACGGATTGACCAATCCGCAAAATTTCTGTTGCATCTGAAAGTAGAAACTCACCCGATTACAACGGTATGTGTAGTTTTCACCTCGGCCGTTCCAGTTATTCGTTTCGAGCATCAGAACTGCGAAAATTTTGAGTTTCTCAAGCGTTTCTTACCTCCAAACTGCCATATCTCGCGAACGGATTGACCAATCCTCAAAATTTCTATTGCATCTGAAAGTAGAAACTCGCCCGATTACAACGGTATGTATAGTTTTCCCCTAGTCCGTTCTACTTATTCGTTTCGAGCATCAGAACTGCGAAAATTTTGAGTTTCTCAAGCGATTCTTATCTCCAAACTGCCATATCTCGCGAACGGATTGACCAATCCGCAAAATTTCTGTTGCATCTGAAAATAGAAACTCTCCCGATTACAACTGTATGCGTACTTCTCCCCTAGGCCGTTCTAGTCATTCGTTTCGAGCATCAGAACTGCGAAAATTTTGAGGTTCTCAAGCGTTTCTTATCTCCAAACTGCCATATCTCGCGAACGGATTGATCAATCCGCAAAATTTTTGTTGCATCTGAAAGTAGAAACTCGCCCGATTACAACGGTATCCGTACTTTTCCCCTAGGCCGTTCTAGTTACTCGTTTCGAGCATCATAATTGCGAAAATTTTCAGTTTCTCAAGCGTTTCTTACATCCAAACTGCCACATCTCGCGAACGGATTGACCAATCCGCAAAATTTCTATTGCATCTGAAAGTAGAAACTCGCCCGATTACAACGGTATGTGTAGTTTTCCCCTAGGCCGTTCTACTTATTCGTTTCGAGCATCAGAACTGCGAAAATTTTGAGTTTCTAAAGCGTTTCTTACATCCAAACGGCCATATCTCGCGAACGGATTGACCAATCCGCAAAATTTCTGTTTCATCTGAAAGTAGAATCTCGACCGATTACAACGGTATGCGTACTTCTCCCCTAGGCCGTTCTAGTCATACGTTTCGAGCATCAGAACTGCGAAAATTTTGAGTTTCTCAAGCGATTCTTATCTCCAAACTGCCATATCTCGCGAACGGATTGACCAATCCGCAAAATTTCTGTTGCATCTGAAAGTAGAAACTCGTCCGATTACAACGGTATGTGTAGTTTTCCCCTAGGCCGTTCCAGTTATTCGTTTCGAGCATCAGAACTGCGAAAATTTTGAGTTTCTCAAGCGTTTCTTACTTCCAAACTGCCATATCTCACGAACGGATCGACCAATCCGCAAAATTTCTGTTGCATCTGAAAGTAGAAACTCGCCCGATTACAACTGTATGCGTACTTCTCCCCTAGGCCGTTCTAGTCATTCGTTTCGAGCATCAGAACTGCGAAAATTTTGAGTTTCTCAAGCGATTCTTATCTCCAAACTGCCATATCTCGCGAATGGATTGACCAATCCGCAAAATTTCTGTTGCATCTGAAAGTAGAAACTCGCCCGATTACTACGGTATGCGTACTTCTCCCCTAGGCCGTTCTAGTCATTCGTTTCGAGCATCAGAACTGCGAAAATTTTGAGTTTCTCAAGCGTTTCTTATCTCCAAACTGCCATATCTCACGAACGGATTGACCAATCCGCAAAATTTCTGTTGCATCTGAAAGTAGAAACTCGTCCGATTACAACGGTATGTGTAGTTTTCCCCTAGGCCGTTCCAGTTATTCGTTTCGAGCATCAGAACTGCGAAAATTTTGAGTTTCTCAAGCGTTTCTTACCTCCAAACTGCCATATCTCGTGAACGGATTGACCAATCCGCAAAATTTCTGTTGCATTTGAAAGTAGAAACTCGCCCGATTACAAATGTATGCGTACTTCTCCCCTAGGCCGTTCTAGTCATTCGTTTCGAGCACCAGAACTGCGAAAATTTTGAGGTTCTCAAGCGTTTCTTATCTCCAAACTGCCATATCTCGCGAACGGATTGATCAATCCGCAAAATTTTTGTTGCATCTGAAAGTAGAAACTCGCCCGATTACAACGGTATCCGTACTTTTCCCCTAGGCCGTTCTAGTTACTCGTTTCGAGCATCATAACTGCGAAAATTTTGAGTTTCTCAAGCGTTTCTTACATCCAAACTGCCACATCTCGCGAACGGATTGACCAATCCGCAAAATTTCTATTGCATCTGAAAGTAGAAACTCGCCCGATTACAACGGTATGTGTAGTTTTCCCCTAGGCCGTTCTACTTATTCGTTTCGAGCATCAGAACTGCGAAAATTTTGAGTTTCTAAAGCGTTTCTTACATCCAAACGGCCATATCTCGCGAACGGATTGACCAATCCGCAAAATTTCTGTTGCATCTGAGAGTAGAAACTCGCCCGATTACAACGGTATGCGTACTTCTCCCCTAGGCCGTTCTAGTCATTCGTTTCGAGCATCAGAACTGCGAAAATTTTGAGTTTCTCAAGCGTTTCTTACCTCCAAACGGCTTTATCTCGCGAACGGATTGACCAATCCGCAAAATTTCTGTTGCATCTGAAAGTAGAATCTCGACCGATTACAACGGTATGCGTACTTCTCCCCTAGGCCGTTCTAGTCATACGTTTCGAGCATCAGAACTGCGAAAATTTTGAGTTTCTCAAGCGATTCTTATCTCCAAACTGCCATATCTCGCGAACGGATTGACCAATCCGCAAAATTTCTGTTGCATCTGAAAGTAGAAACTCGTCCGATTACAACGGTATGTGTAGTTTTCCCCTAGGCCGTCCCAGTTATTCGTTTCGAGCATCAGAACTGCGAAAATTTTGAGTTTCTCAAGCGTTTCTTACTTCCAAACTGCCATATCTCACGAACGGATCGACCAATCCGCAAAATTTCTGTTGCATCTGAAAGTAGAAACTCGCCCGATTACAACTGTATGCGTACTTCTCCCCTAGGCCGTTCTAGTCATTCGTTTCGAGCATCAGAACTGCGAAAATTTTGAGTTTCTCAAGCGATTCTTATCTCCAAACTGCCATATCTCGCGAACGGATTGACCAATCCGCAAAATTTCTGTTGCATCAGAAAGTAGAAACTCGTCCGATTGCAACGGTATGTGTAGTTTTCCCCTAGGCCGTTCCAGTTATTGGTTTCGAGCATCAGAACTGCGAAAATTTTGAGTTTCTAAAGCGTTTCTTACATCCAAACTGCCATATCTCGCGAACGGATCGACCATTCCGCAAAATTTCTGTTCCATCTGAAAGTAGAAACTCGCCCGATTACAACTGTATGCGTACTTCTCCCCTAGGCCGTTCTAGTCATTCGTTTCGAGCATCAGAACTGCGAAAATTTTGAGTTTCTCAAGTGTTTCTTACCTCCAAACTGCCATATCTCGCGAAAGGATTGACCAATCCGCAAAATTTCTGTTGCATCTGAAAGTAGAAACTCGCCCGATTACAACGGTATGCGTACTTCTCCCCTAGGCCGTTCTAGTCATTCGTTTCGAGCATCAGAATTGCGAAAATTTTGAGTTTCTAAAGCGTTTCTTACATCCAAACGGCCATATCTCGCGAACGGATTGACCAATCCGCAAAATTTCTATTGCATCTGAAAGTAGAAACTCGCCCGATTACAACGGTATGTGTAGTTTTCCCCTAGGCCGTTCTACTTATTCGTTTCGAGCATCAGAACTGCGAAAATTTTGAGTTTCTAAAGCGCTTCTTACATCCAAACGGCCATATCTCGCGAACAGATTGACCAATCCGCAAAATTTCTGTTGCATCTGAAAGTAGAAACTCGCCCGATTACAACGGTATGCGTACTTCTCCCCTAGGCCGTTCTAGTCATTCGTTTCGAGCATCAGAACTGCGAAAATTTTGAGTTTCTCAAGCGTTTCTTACCTCCAAACGGCCATATCTCGCGAACGGATTGACCAATCCGCAAAATTTCTGTTGCATCTGAAAGTAGAATCTCGACCGATTACAACGGTATGCGTACTTCTCCCCTAGGCCGTTCTAGTCATACGTTTCGAGCATCAGAACTGCGAAAATTTTGAGTTTCTCAAGCGATTCTTATCTCCAAACTGCCATATCTCGCGAACGGATTGACCAATCCGCAAAATTTCTGTTGCATCTGAAAGTAGAAACTCGTCCGATTACAACGGTATGTGTAGTTTTCCCCTAGGCCGTTCCAGTTATTCGTTTCGAGCATCAGAACTGCGAAAATTTTGAGTTTCTCAAGCGTTTCTTACTTCCAAACTGCCATATCTCACGAACGGATCGACCAATCCGCAAAATTTCTGTTGCATCTGAAAGTAGAAACTCGCCCGATTACAACTGTATGCGTACTTCTCCCCTAGGCCGTTCTAGTCATTCGTTTCGAGCATCAGAACTGCGAAAATTTTGAGGTTCTCAAGCGTTTCTTATCTCCAAACTGCCATATCTCGCGAACGGATTGATCAATCCGCAAAATTTTTGTTGCATCTGAAAGTAGAATCTCGACCGATTACAACGGTATGCGTACTTCTCCCCTAGGCCGTTCTAGTCATTCATTTCGAGCATCAGAACTGCGAAAATTTTGAGTTTCTCAAGCGATTCTTATCTCCAAACTGCCATATCTCGCGAACGGATTGACCAATCCGCAAAATTTCTGTTGCATCTGAAAGTAGAAACTCGTCCGATTACAACGGTATGTGTAGTTTTCCCCTAGGCCGTTCCAGTTATTCGTTTCGATCATCAGAACTGCGAAAATTTTGAGTTTCTCAAGCGTTTCTTACTTCCAAACTGCCATATCTCGCGAACGGATCGACCAATCCGCACAATTTCTGTTGCATCTGAAAGTAGAAACTCGCCCGATTACAACTGTATGCGTACTTCTCCCCTAGGCCGTTCTAGTCATTCGTTTCGAGCATCAGAACTGCGAAAATTTTGAGGTTCTCAAGCGTTTCTTATCTCCAAACTGCCATATCTCGCGAACGGATTGATCAATCCGCAAAATTTTTGTTGCATCTGAAAGTAGAAACTAGCCCGATTACAACGGTATCCGTACTTTTCCCCTAGGCCGTTCGAGTTACTCGTTTCGAGCATCATAATTGCGAAAATTTTGAGTTTCTCAAGCGTTTCTTACATCCAAACTGCCACATCTCGCGAACGGATTGACCAATCCGCAAAATTTCTATTGCATCTGAAAGTAGAAACTCGCCCGATTACAACGGTATGGGTAGTTTTCCCCTAGGCCGTTCTACTTATTCGTTTCGAGCATCAGAACTGCGAAAATTTTGAGTTTCTAAAGCGTTTCTTACATCCAAACGGCCATATCTCGCGAACGGATTGACCAATCCGCAAAATTTCTGTTGCATCTGAATGTAGAAACTCGCCCGATTACAACGGTATGCGTACTTCTCCCCTAGGCCGTTCTAGTCATTCGTTTCGAGCATCAGAACTGCGAAAATTTTGAGTTTCTCAAGCGTTTCTTACCTCCAAACGGCCATATCTCGCGAACGGATTGACCAATCCGCAAAATTTCTGTTGCATCTGAAAGTAGAATCTCGACCGATTACAACGGTATGCGTACTTCTCCCGTAGGCCGTTCTAGTCATACGTTTCGAGCATCAGAACTGCGAAAATTTTGAGTTTCTCAAGCGATTCTTATCTCCAAACTGCCATATCTCGCGAACGGATTGACCAATCCGCAAAGTTTCTGTTGCATCTGAAAGCAGAAACTCGTCCGATTACAACGGTATGTGTAGTTTTCCCCTAAGCCGTTCCAGTTATTCGTTTCGAGCATCAGAACTGCGAAAATTTTGAGTTTCTCAAGCGTTTCTTACTTCCAAACTGCCATATCTCGCGAACGGATCGACCAATCCGCACAATTTCTGTTGCATCTGAAAGTAGAAACTCGCCCGATTACAACTGTATGCGTACTTCTCCCCTAGGCCGTTCTAGTCATTCGTTTCGAGCATCAGAACTGCGAAAATTTTGAGTTTCTCAAGCGATTCTTATCTCCAAACTGCCATATATCGCGAACGGATTGGCCAATCCGCAAAACTTCTGTTGCATCTGAAAGTAGAAACTCGTCCGATTACAACGGTATGTGTAGTTTTCCCCTAGGCCGTTCCAGTTATTGGTTTCGAGCATCAGAACTGCGAAAATTTAGAGTTTCTAAAGCGTTTCTTACTTACAAACTGCCATATCTCGCGAGCGGATCGACCATTCCGCAAAATTTCTGTTCCATCTGAAAGTGGAAACTCGCCCTATTACAACGGTATGTGTAGTTTTCCCCTAGGCCGTTCTAGTCATTCGTTTCGAGCATCAGAACTGCGAAAATTTTGAGTTTCTAAAGCGTTTCTTACATCCAAACGGCCATATCTCGCGAACGGATTGACCAATCCGCAAAATTTCTGTTGCATTTGAAAGTAGAAACTCTCCCGATTACAACTGTATGCGTACTTCTCCCCTAGGCCGTTCTAGTCATTCGTTTCGAGCATCAGAACTGCGAAAATTTTGAGTTTCTCAAGCGTTTCTTACCTCCAAACGGCCATATCTCGCGAACGGATTGACCAATCCGCAAAATTTCTGTTGCATCTGAAAGTAGAATCTCGACCGATTACAACGGTATGCGTACTTCTCCCGTAGGCCGTTCTAGTCATACGTTTCGAGCATCAGAACTGCGAAAATTTTGAGTTTCTCAAGCGATTCTTATCTCCAAACTGCCATATCTCGCGAACGGATTGACCAATCCGCAAAGTTTCTGTTGCATCTGAAAGCAGAAACTCGTCCGATTACAACGGTATGTGTAGTTTTCCCCTAAGCCGTTCCAGTTATTCGTTTCGAGCATCAGAACTGCGAAAATTTTGAGTTTCTCAAGCGTTTCTTACTTCCAAACTGCCATATCTCGCGAACGGATCGACCAATCCGCACAATTTCTGTTGCATCTGAAAGTAGAAACTCGCCCGATTACAACTGTATGCGTACTTCTCCCCTAGGCCGTTCTAGTCATTCGTTTCGAGCATCAGAACTGCGAAAATTTTGAGTTTCTCAAGCGATTCTTATCTCCAAACTGCCATATCTCGCGAACGGATTGGCCAATCCGCAAAACTTCTGTTGCATCTGAAAGTAGAAACTCGTCCGATTACAACGGTATGTGTAGTTTTCCCCTAGGCCGTTCCAGTTATTGGTTTCGAGCATCAGAACTGCGAAAATTTAGAGTTTCTAAAGCGTTTCTTACTTACAAACTGCCATATCTCGCGAGCGGATCGACCATTCCGCAAAATTTCTGTTCCATCTGAAAGTGGAAACTCGCCCTATTACAACGGTATGTGTAGTTTTCCCCTAGGCCGTTCTAGTCATTCGTTTCGAGCATCAGAACTGCGAAAATTTTGAGTTTCTAAAGCGTTTCTTACATCCAAACGGCCATATCTCGCGAACGGATTGACCAATCCGCAAAATTTCTGTTGCATTTGAAAGTAGAAACTCTCCCGATTACAACTGTATGCGTACTTCTCCCCTAGGCCGTTCTAGTCATTCGTTTCGAGCATCAGAACTGCGAAAATTTTGAGGTTCTCAAGCGTTTCTTATCTCCAAACTGCCATATCTCGCGAACGGATTGATCAATCCGCAAAATTTTTGTTGCATCTGAAAGTAGAAACTCGCCCGATTACAACGGTATGTGTAGTTTTCCCCTAGGCCGTTCTACTTATTCGTTTCGAGCATCAGAACTGCGAAAATTTTGAGTTTCTAAAGCGCTTCTTACATCCAAACGGCCATATCTCGCGAACAGATTGACCAATCCGCAAAATTTCTGTTGCATCTGAAAGTAGAAACTCGCCCGATTACAACTGTATGCGTACTTCTCCCCTAGGCCGTTCTAGTCATTCGTTTCGAGCATCAGAACTGCGAAAATTTTGAGTTTCTCAAGCGATTCTTATCTCCAAACTGCCATATCTCGCGAACGGATTGACCAATCCGCAAAATTTCTGTTGCATCTGAAAGTAGAAACTCGTCCGATTACAACGGTATGTGTAGTTTTCCCCTAGGCCGTTCCAGTTATTGGTTTCGAGCATCAGAACTGCGAAAATTTAGAGTTTGTAAGCGTTTCTTACTTACAAACTGCCATATCTCGCGAGCGGATCGACCATTCCGCAAAATTTCTGTTCCATCTGAAAGTAGAAACTCGCCCTATTACAACGGTATGTGTAGTTTTCCCCTAGGCCGTTCTAGTCATTCGTTTCGAGCATCAGAACTGCGAAAATTTTGAGTTTCTAAAGCGTTTCTTACATCCAAACGGCCATATCTCGCGAACGGATTGACCAATCCGCAAAATTTCTGTTGCATTTGAAAGTAGAAACTCTCCCGATTACAACTGTATGCGTACTTCTCCCCTAGGCCGTTCTAGTCATTCGTTTCGAGCATCAGAACTGCGAAAATTTTGAGGTTCTCAAGCGTTTCTTATCTCCAAACTGCCATATCTCGCGAACGGATTGATCAATCAGCAAAATTTTTGTTGCATCTGAAAGTAGAAACTCGCCCGATTACAACGGTATCCGTACTTTTCCCCTAGGCCGTTCTAGTTACTCGTTTCGAGCATCATAATTGCGAAAATTTTGAGTTTCTAAAGCGTTTCTTACATCCAAACTGCCACATCTCGCGAACGGATTGACCAATCCGCAAAATTTCTATTGCATCTGAAAGTAGAAACTCGCCCGATTACAACGGTATGTGTAGTTTTCCCCTAGGCCGTTCTACTTATTCGTTTCGAGCATCAGAACTGCGAAAATTTTGAGTTTCTAAAGCGCTTCTTACATCCAAACGGCCATATCTCGCGAACAGATTGACCAATCCGCAAAATTTCTGTTGCATCTGAAAGTAGAAACTCGCCCGATTACAACGGTATGCGTACTTCTCCCCTAGGCCGTTCTAGTCATTCGTTTCGAGCATCAGAACTGCGAAAATTTTGAGTTTCTCAAGCGTTTCTTACCTCCAAACGGCCATATCTCGCGAACGGATTGACCAATCCGCAAAATTTCTGTTGCATCTGAAAGTAGAATCTCGACCGATTACAACGGTATGCGTACTTCTCCCCTAGGCCGTTCTAGTCATACGTTTCGAGCATCAGAACTGCGAAAATTTTGAGTTTCTCAAGCGATTCTTATCTCCAAACTGCCATATCTCGCGAACGGATTGACCAATCCGCAAAATTTCTGTTGCATCTGAAAGTAGAAACTCGTCCGATTACAACGGTATGTGTAGTTTTCCCCTAGGCCGTTCCAGTTATTCGTTTCGAGCATCAGAACTGCGAAAATTTTGAGTTTCTCAAGCGTTTCTTACTTCCAAACTGCCATATCTCACGAACGGATCGACCAATCCGCAAAATTTCTGTTGCATCTGAAAGTAGAAACTCGCCCGATTACAACTGTATGCGTACTTCTCCCCTAGGCCGTTCTAGTCATTCGTTTCGAGCATCAGAACTGCGAAAATTTTGAGGTTCTCAAGCGTTTCTTATCTCCAAACTGCCATATCTCGCGAACGGATTGATCAATCCGCAAAATTTTTGTTGCATCTGAAAGTAGAATCTCGACCGATTACAACGGTATGCGTACTTCTCCCCTAGGCCGTTCTAGTCATTCATTTCGAGCATCAGAACTGCGAAAATTTTGAGTTTCTCAAGCGATTCTTATCTCCAAACTGCCATATCTCGCGAACGGATTGACCAATCCGCAAAATTTCTGTTGCATCTGAAAGTAGAAACTCGTCCGATTACAACGGTATGTGTAGTTTTCCCCTAGGCCGTTCCAGTTATTCGTTTCGATCATCAGAACTGCGAAAATTTTGAGTTTCTCAAGCGTTTCTTACTTCCAAACTGCCATATCTCGCGAACGGATCGACCAATCCGCACAATTTCTGTTGCATCTGAAAGTAGAAACTCGCCCGATTACAACTGTATGCGTACTTCTCCCCTAGGCCGTTCTAGTCATTCGTTTCGAGCATCAGAACTGCGAAAATTTTGAGGTTCTCAAGCGTTTCTTATCTCCAAACTGCCATATCTCGCGAACGGATTGATCAATCCGCAAAATTTTTGTTGCATCTGAAAGTAGAAACTCGCCCGATTACAACGGTATCCGTACTTTTCCCCTAGGCCGTTCTAGTTACTCGTTTCGAGCATCATAATTGCGAAAATTTTGAGTTTCTCAAGCGTTTCTTACATCCAAACTGCCACATCTCGCGAACGGATTGACCAATCCGCAAAATTTCTATTGCATCTGAAAGTAGAAACTCGCCCGATTACAACGGTATGGGTAGTTTTCCCCTAGGCCGTTCTACTTATTCGTTTCGAGCATCAGAACTGCGAAAATTTTGAGTTTCTAAAGCGTTTCTTACATCCAAACGGCCATATCTCGCGAACGGATTGACCAATCCGCAAAATTTCTGTTGCATCTGAATGTAGAAACTCGCCCGATTACAACGGTATGCGTACTTCTCCCCTAGGCCGTTCTAGTCATTCGTTTCGAGCATCAGAACTGCGAAAATTTTGAGTTTCTCAAGCGTTTCTTACCTCCAAACGGCCATATCTCGCGAACGGATTGACCAATCCGCAAAATTTCTGTTGCATCTGAAAGTAGAATCTCGACCGATTACAACGGTATGCGTACTTCTCCCGTAGGCCGTTCTAGTCATACGTTTCGAGCATCAGAACTGCGAAAATTTTGAGTTTCTCAAGCGATTCTTATCTCCAAACTGCCATATCTCGCGAACGGATTGACCAATCCGCAAAATTTCTGTTGCATCTGAAAGCAGAAACTCGTCCGATTACAACGGTATGTGTAGTTTTCCCCTAGGCCGTTCCAGTTATTCGTTTCGAGCATCAGAACTGCGAAAATTTTGAGTTTCTCAAGCGTTTCTTACTTCCAAACTGCCATATCTCGCGAACGGATCGACCAATCCGCACAATTTCTGTTGCATCAGAAAGTAGAAACTCGCCCGATTACAACTGTATGCGTACTTCTCCCCTAGGCCGTTCTAGTCATTCGTTTCGAGCATCAGAACTGCGAAAATTTTGAGTTTCTCAAGCGATTCTTAT
The DNA here is from genome assembly GCF_051014685.1 of Ptiloglossa arizonensis. Taxonomy (NCBI): domain Eukaryota; kingdom Metazoa; phylum Arthropoda; class Insecta; order Hymenoptera; family Colletidae; genus Ptiloglossa; species Ptiloglossa arizonensis. The sequence continues at coordinate 153,392 of NW_027479034.1, read as the reverse complement.
CTCCAAACTGCCATATCTCGCGAACGGATTGGCCAATCCGCAAAACTTCTGTTGCATCTGAAAGTAGAAACTCGTCCGATTACAACGGTATGTGTAGTTTTCCCCTAGGCCGTTCCAGTTATTGGTTTCGAGCATCAGAACTGCGAAAATTTAGAGTTTCTAAAGCGTTTCTTACTTACAAACTGCCATATCTCGCGAGCGGATCGACCATTCCGCAAAATTTCTGTTCCATCTGAAAGTAGAAACTCGCCCTATTACAACGGTATGTGTAGTTTTCCCCTAGGCCGTTCTAGTCATTCGTTTCGAGCATCAGAACTGCGAAAATTTTGAGTTTCTAAAGCGTTTCTTACATCCAAACGGCCATATCTCGCGAACGGATTGACCAATCCGCAAAATTTCTGTTGCATTTGAAAGTAGAAACTCTCCCGATTACAACTGTATGCGTACTTCTCCCGTAGGCCGTTCTAGTCATTCGTTTCGAGCATCAGAACTGCGAAAATTTTGAGGTTCTCAAGCGTTTCTTATCTCCAAACTGCCATATCTCGCGAACGGATTGATCAATCCGCAAAATTTTTGTTGCATCTGAAAGTAGAAACTCGCCCGATTACAACGGTATGTGTAGTTTTCCCCTAGGCCGTTCTACTTATTCGTTTCGAGCATCAGAACTGCGAAAATTTTGAGTTTCTAAAGCGCTTCTTACATCCAAACGGCCATATCTCGCGAACAGATTGACCAATCCGCAAAATTTCTGTTGCATCTGAAAGAAGAAACTCGCCCGATTACAACGGTATGCGTACTTCTCCCCTAGGCCGTTCTAGTCATTCGTTTCGAGCATCAGAACTGCGAAAATTTTGAGTTTCTCAAGCGTTTCTTACCTCCAAACGGCCATATCTCGCGAACGGATTGACCAATCCGCAAAATTTCTGTTGCATCTGAAAGTAGAATCTCGACCGATTACAACGGTATGCGTACTTCTCCCCTAGGCCGTTCTAGTCATACGTTTCGAGCATCAGAACTGCGAAAATTTTGAGTTCCTCAAGCGATTCTTATCTCCAAACTGCCATATCTCGCGAACGGATTGACCAATCCGCAAAATTTCTGTTGCATCTGAAAGTAGAAACTCGTCCGATTACAACGGTATGTGTAGTTTTCCCCTAGGCCGTTCCAGTTATTCGTTTCGAGCATCAGAACTGCGAAAATTTTGAGTTTCTCAAGCGTTTCTTACTTCCAAACTGCCATATCTCACGAACGGATCGACCAATCCGCAAAATTTCTGTTGCATCTGAAAGTAGAAACTCGCCCGATTACAACTGTATGCGTACTTCTCCCCTAGGCCGTTCTAGTCATTCGTTTCGAGCATCAGAACTGCGAAAATTTTGAGGTTCTCAAGCGTTTCTTATCTCCAAACTGCCATATCTCGCGAACGGATTGATCAATCCGCAAAATTTTTTTGCATCTGAAAGTAGAATCTCGACCGATTACAACGGTATGCGTACTTCTCCCCTAGGCCGTTCTAGTCATTCATTTCGAGCATCAGAACTGCGAAAATTTTGAGTTTCTCAAGCGATTCTTATCTCCAAACTGCCATATCTCGCGAACGGATTGACCAATCCGCAAAATTTCTGTTGCATCTGAAAGTAGAAACTCGCCCGATTACAACGGTATGGGTAGTTTTCCCCTAGGCCGTTCTACTTATTCGTTTCGAGCATCAGAACTGCGAAAATTTTGAGTTTCTAAAGCGTTTCTTACATCCAAACGGCCATATCTCGCGAACGGATTGACCAATCCGCAAAATTTCTGTTGCATCTGAATGTAGAAACTCGCCCGATTACAACGGTATGCGAACTTCTCCCCTAGGCCGTTCTAGTCATTCGTTTCGAGCATCAGAACTGCGAAAATTTTGAGTTTCTCAAGCGTTTCTTACCTCCAAACGGCCATATCTCGCGAACGGATTGACCAATCCGCAAAATTTCTGTTGCATCTGAAAGTAGAATCTCGACCGATTACAACGGTATGCGTACTTCTCCCGTAGGCCGTTCTAGTCATACGTTTCGAGCATCAGAACTGCGAAAATTTTGAGTTTCTCAAGCGATTCTTATCTCCAAACTGCCATATCTCGCGAACGGATTGACCAATCCGCAAAATTTCTGTTGCATCTGAAAGCAGAAACTCGTCCGATTACAACGGTATGTGTAGTTTTCCCCTAGGCCGTTCCAGTTATTCGTTTCGAGCATCAGAACTGCGAAAATTTTGAGTTTCTCAAGCGTTTCTTACTTCCAAACTGCCATATCTCGCGAACGGATCGACCAATCCGCACAATTTCTGTTGCATCTGAAAGTAGAAACTCGCCCGATTACAACTGTATGCGTACTTCTCCCCTAGGCCGTTCTAGTCATTCGTTTCGAGCATCAGAACTGCGAAAATTTTGAGTTTCTAAAGCGTTTCTTACTTACAAACTGCCATATCTCGCGAGCGGATCGACCATTCCGCAAAATTTCTGTTCCATCTGAAAGTAGAAACTCGCCCTATTACAACGGTATGTGTAGTTTTCCCCTAGGCCGTTCTAGTCATTCGTTTCGAGCATCAGAACTGCGAAAATTTTGAGTTTCTAAAGCGTTTCTTACATCCAAACGGCCATATCTCGCGAACGGATTGACCAATCCGCAAAATTTCTGTTGCATTTGAAAGTAGAAACTCTCCCGATTACAACTGTATGCGTACTTCTCCCCTAGGCCGTTCTAGTCATTCGTTTCGAGCATCAGAACTGCGAAAATTTTGAGGTTCTCAAGCGTTTCTTATCTCCAAACTGCCATATCTCGCGAACGGATTGATCAATCAGCAAAATTTTTGTTGCATCTGAAAGTAGAAACTCGCCCGATTACAACGGTATCCGTACTTTTCCCCTAGGCCGTTCTAGTTACTCGTTTCGAGAATCATAATTGCGAAAATTTTGAGTTTCTCAAGCGTTTCTTACATCCAAACTGCCACATCTCGCGAACGGATTGACCAATCTGCAAAATTTCTAATGCATCTGAAAGTAGAAACTCGCCCGATTACAACGGTATGTGTAGTTTTCCCCTAGGCCGTTCTACTTATTCGTTTCGAGCATCAGAACTGCGAAAATTTTGAGTTTCTAAAGCGCTTCTTACATCCAAACGGCCATATCTCGCGAACAGATTGACCAATCCGCAAAATTTCTGTTGCATCTGAAAGTAGAAACTCGCCCGATTACAACGGTATGCGTACTTCTCCCCTAGGCCGTTCTAGTCATTCGTTTCGAGCATCAGAACTGCGAAAATTTTGAGTTTCTCAAGCGTTTCTTACCTCCAAACGGCCATATCTCGCGAACGGATTGACCAATCCGCAAAATTTCTGTTGCATCTGAAAGTAGAATCTCGACCGATTACAACGGTATGCGTACTCCTCCCCTAGGCCGTTCTAGTCATACGTTTCGAGCATCAGAACTGCGAAAATTTTGAGTTTCTCAAGCGATTCTTATCTCCAAACTGCCATATCTCGCGAACGGATTGACCAATCCGCAAAATTTCTGTTGCATCTGAAAGTAGAAACTCGTCCGATTACAACGGTATGTGTAGTTTTCCCCTAGGCCGTTCCAGTTATTCGTTTCGAGCATCAGAACTGCGAAAATTTTGAGTTTCTCAAGCGTTTCTTACTTCCAAACTGCCATATCTCACGAACGGATCGACCAATCCGCAAAATTTCTGTTGCATCTGAAAGTAGAAACTCGCCCGATTACAACTGTATGCGTACTTCTCCCCTAGGCCGTTCTAGTCATTCGTTTCGAGCATCAGAACTGCGAAAATTTTGAGGTTCTCAAGCGTTTCTTATCTCCAAACTGCCATATCTCGCGAACGGATTGATCAATCCGCAAAATTTTTGTTGCATCTGAAAGTAGAATCTCGACCGATTACAACGGTATGCGTACTTCTCCCCTAGGCCGTTCTAGTCATTCATTTCGAGCATCAGAGCTGCGAAAATTTTGAGTTTCTAAAGCGTTTCTTACATCCAAACGGCCATATCTCGCGAACGGATTGACCAATCCGCAAAATTTCTGTTGCATCTGAATGTAGAAACTCGCCCGATTACAACGGTATGCGTACTTCTCCCCTAGGCCGTTCTAGTCATTCGTTTCGAGCATCAGAACTGCGAAAATTTTGAGTTTCTCAAGCGTTTCTTACCTCCAAACGGCCATATCTCGCGAACGGATTGACCAATCCGCAAAATTTCTGTTGCATCTGAAAGTAGAATCTCGACCGATTACAACGGTATGCGTACTTCTCCCGTAGGCCGTTCTAGTCATACGTTTCGAGCATCAGAACTGCGAAAATTTTGAGTTTCTCAAGCGATTCTTATCTCCAAACTGCCATATCTCGCGAACGGATTGACCAATCCGCAAAATTTCTGTTGCATCTGAAAGCAGAAACTCGTCCGATTACAACGGTATGTGTAGTTTTCCCCTAGGCCGTTCCAGTTATTCGTTTCGAGCATCAGAACTGCGAAAATTTTGAGTTTCTCAAGCGTTTCTTACTTCCAAACTGCCATATCTCGCGAACGGATCGACCAATCCGCACAATTTCTGTTGCATCTGAAAGTAGAAACTCGCCCGATTACAACTGTATGCGTACTTCTCCCCTAGGCCGTTCTAGTCATTCGTTTCGAGCATCAGAACTGCGAAAATTTTGAGTTTCTCAAGCGATTCTTATCTCCAAACTGCCATATCTCGCGAACGGATTGGCCAATCCGCAAAACTTCTGTTGCATCTGAAAGTAGAAACTCGTCCGATTACAACGGTATGTGTAGTTTTCCCCTAGGCCGTTCCAGTTATTGGTTTCGAGCATCAGAACTGCGAAAATTTAGAGTTTCTAAAGCGTTTCTTACTTACAAACTGCCATATCTCGCGAGCGGATCGACCATTCCGCAAAATTTCTGTTCCATCTGAAAGTAGAAACTCGCCCTATTACAACGGTATGTGTAGTTTTCCCCTAGGCCGTTCTAGTCATTCGTTTCGAGCATCAGAACTGCGAAAATTTTGAGTTTCTAAAGCGTTTCTTACATCCAAACGGCCATATCTCGCGAACGGATTGACCAATCCGCAAAATTTCTGTTGCATTTGAAAGTAGAAACTCTCCCGATTACAACTGTATGCGTACTTCTCCCCTAGGCCGTTCTAGTCATTCGTTTCGAGCATCAGAACTGCGAAAATTTTGAGGTTCTCAAGCGTTTCTTATCTCCAAACTGCCATATCTCGCGAACGGATTGATCAATCCGCAAAATTTTTGTTGCATCTGAAAGTAGAAACTCGCCCGATTACAACGGTATGTGTAGTTTTCCCCTAGGCCGTTCTACTTATTCGTTTCGAGCATCAGAACTGCGAAAATTTTGAGTTTCTAAAGCGCTTCTTACATCCAAACGGCCATATCTCGCGAACAGATTGACCAATCCGCAAAATTTCTGTTGCATCTGAAAGTAGAAACTCGCCCGATTACAACGGTATGCGTACTTCTCCCCTAGGCCGTTCTAGTCATTCGTTTCGAGCATCAGAACTGCGAAAATTTTGAGTTTCTCAAGCGTTTCTTACCTCCAAACGGCCATATCTCGCGAACGGATTGACCAATCCGCAAAATTTCTGTTGCATCTGAAAGTAGAATCTCGACCGATTACAACGGTATGCGTACTTCTCCCCTAGGCCGTTCTAGTCATACGTTTCGAGCATCAGAACTGCGAAAATTTTGAGTTCCTCAAGCGATTCTTATCTCCAAACTGCCATATCTCGCGAACGGATTGACCAATCCGCAAAATTTCTGTTGCATCTGAAAGTAGAAACTCGTCCGATTACAACGGTATGTGTAGTTTTCCCCTAGGCCGTTCCAGTTATTCGTTTCGAGCATCAGAACTGCGAAAATTTTGAGTTTCTCAAGCGTTTCTTACTTCCAAACTGCCATATCTCACGAACGGATCGACCAATCCGCAAAATTTCTGTTGCATCTGAAAGTAGAAACTCGCCCGATTACAACTGTATGCGTACTTCTCCCCTAGGCCGTTCTAGTCATTCGTTTCGAGCATCAGAACTGCGAAAATTTTGAGGTTCTCAAGCGTTTCTTATCTCCAAACTGCCATATCTCGCGAACGGATTGATCAATCCGCAAAATTTTTGTTGCATCTGAAAGTAGAATCTCGACCGATTACAACGGTATGCGTACTTCTCCCCTAGGCCGTTCTAGTCATTCATTTCGAGCATCAGAACTGCGAAAATTTTGAGTTTCTCAAGCGATTCTTATCTCCAAACTGCCATATCTCGCGAACGGATTGACCAATCCGCAAAATTTCAGTTGCATCTGAAAGTAGAAACTCGCCCGATTACAACGGTATGGGTAGTTTTCCCCTAGGCCGTTCTACTTATTCGTTTCGAGCATCAGAACTGCGAAAATTTTGAGTTTCTAAAGCGTTTCTTACATCCAAACGGCCATATCTCGCGAACGGATTGACCAATCCGCAAAATTTCTGTTGCATCTGAATGTAGAAACTCGCCCGATTACAACGGTATGCGTACTTCTCCCCTAGGCCGTTCTAGTCATTCGTTTCGAGCATCAGAACTGCGAAAATTTTGAGTTTCTCAAGCGTTTCTTACCTCCAAACGGCCATATCTCGCGAACGGATTGACCAATCCGCAAAATTTCTGTTGCATCTGAAAGTAGAATCTCGACCGATTACAACGGTATGCGTACTTCTCCCGTAGGCCGTTCTAGTCATACGTTTCGAGCATCAGAACTGCGAAAATTTTGAGATTCTCAAGCGATTCTTATCTCCAAACTGCCATATCTCGCGAACGGATTGACCAATCCGCAAAATTTCTGTTGCATCTGAAAGCAGAAACTCGTCCGATTACAACGGTATGTGTAGTTTTCCCCTAGGCCGTTCCAGTTATTCGATTCGAGCATCAGAACTGCGAAAATTTTGAGTTTCTCAAGCGTTTCTTACTTCCAAACTGCCATATCTCGCGAACGGATCGACCAATCCGCACAATTTCTGTTGCATCTGAAAGTAGAAACTCGCCCGATTACAACTGTATGCGTACTTCTCCCCTAGGCCGTTCTAGTCATTCGTTTCGAGCATCAGAACTGCGAAAATTTTGAGTTTCTCAAGCGATTCTTATCTCCAAACTGCCATATCTCGCGAACGGATTGACCAATCCGCAAAATTTCTGTTGCATCTGAAAGTAGAAACTCGTCCGATTACAACGGTATGTGTAGTTTTCCCCTAGGCCGTTCCAGTTATTCGTTTCGAGCATCAGAACTGCGAAAATTTTGAGTTTCTCAAGCGTTTCTTACTTCCAAACTGCCATATCTCACGAACGGATCGACCAATCCGCAAAATTTCTGTTGCATCTGAAAGTAGAAACTCGCCCGATTACAACTGTATGCGTACTTCTCCCCTAGGCCGTTCTAGTCATTCGTTTCGAGCATCAGAACTGCGAAAATTTTGAGGTTCTCAAGCGTTTCTTATCTCCAAACTGCCATATCTCGCGAACGGATTGATCAATCCGCAAAATTTTTGTTGTATCTGAAAGTAGAAACTCGCCCGATTACAACGGTATCCGTACTTTTCCCCTAGGCCGTTCTAGTTACTCGTTTCGGGCATCATAATTGCGAAAATTTTGAGTTTCTCAAGCGTTTCTTACATCCAAACTGCCACATCTCGCGAACGGATTGACCAATCCGCAAAATTTCTATTGCATCTGAAAGTAGAAACTCGCCCGATTACAACGGTATGGGTAGTTTTCCCCTAGGCCGTTCTACTTATTCGTTTCGAGCATCAGAACTGCGAAAATTTTGAGTTTCTAAAGCGTTTCTTACATCCAAACGGCCATATCTCGCGAACGGATTGACCAATCCGCAAAATTTCTGTTGCATCTGAATGTAGAAACTCGCCCGATTACAACGGTATGCGTACTTCTCCCCTAGGCCGTTCTAGTCATTCGTTTCGAGCATCAGAACTGCGAAAATTTTGAGTTTCTCAAGCGTTTCTTACCTCCAAACGGCCATATCTCGCGAACGGATTGACCAATCCGCAAAATTTCTGTTGCATCTGAAAGTAGAATCTCGACCGATTACAACGGTATGCGTACTTCTCCCGTAGGCCGTTCTAGTCATACGTTTCGAGCATCAGAACTGCGAAAATTTTGAGTTTCTCAAGCGATTCTTATCTCCAAACTGCCATATCTCGCGAACGGATTGACCAATCCGCAAAATTTCTGTTGCATCTGAAAGCAGAAACTCGTCCGATTACAACGGTATGTGTAGTTTTCCCCTAGGCCGTTCCAGTTATTCGTTTCGAGCATCAGAACTGCGAAAATTTTGAGTTTCTCAAGCGTTTCTTACTTCCAAACTGCCATATCTCGCGAACGGATTGACCAATCCGCAAAATTTCTGTTGCATCTGAAAGTAGAAACTCGTCCGATTACAACGGTATGTGTAGTTTTCCCCTAGGCCGTTCCAGTTATTCGTTTCGAGCATCAGAACTGCGAAAATTTTGAGTTTCTCAAGCGTTTCTTACTTCCAAACTGCCATATCTCGCGAACGGATTGATCAATCCGCAAAATTTTTGTTGCATCTGAAAGCAGAAACTCGCCCGATTACAACGGTATCCGTACTTTTCCCCTAGGCCGTTCTAGTTACTCGTTTCGAGCATCATAACCTCGAAAATTTTGAGTTTCTCAAGCGTTTCTTACCTCCAAACTGCCATATCTCGCGAACGGATTGACCAATCCGCAAAATTTCTGTTGCATCTGAAAGTAGAAACTCGCCCGATTACAACGGTATGCGTACTTCTCCCCTAGGCCGTTCTAGTCATTCGTTTCGAGCATCAGAACTGCGAAAATTTTGAGTTTCTCAAGCGATTCTTATCTCCAAACTGCCATATCTCGCGAACGGATTGACCAATCCGCAAAATTTCTGTTGCATCTGAAAGTAGAAACTCGTCCGATTACAACGGCATGTGTAGTTTTCCCCTAGGCCGTTCCAGTTATTCGTTTCGAGCATCAGAACTGCGAAAATTTTGAGTTTCTCAAGCGTTTCTTACTTCCAAACTGCCATATCTCGCGAACGGATCGACCAATCCGCAAAATTTCTGTTGCATCTGAAAGTAGAAACTCGTCCGATTACAACGGCATGTGTAGTTTTCCCCTAGGCCGTTCCAGTTATTCGTTTCGAGCATCAGAACTGCGAAAATTTTGAGTTTCTCAAGCGTTTCTTACCTCCAAACTGCCATATCTCGCGAACGGATTGACCAATCCGCAAAATTTCTGTTGCATCTGAAAGTAGAAACTCGCCCGATTACAACGGTATGCGTACTTCTCCCCTAGGCCGTTCTAGTCATTCGTTTCGAGCATCAGAACTGCGAAAATTTTGAGTTTCTCAAGCGATTCTTATCTCCAAACTGCCATATCTCGCGAACGGATTGACCAATCCGCAAAATTTCTGTTGCATCTGAAAGTAGAAACTCGTCCGATTACAACGGCATGTGTAGTTTTCCCCTAGGCCGTTCCAGTTATTCGTTTCGAGCATCAGAACTGCGAAAATTTTGAGTTTCTCAAGCGTTTCTTACATCCAAACTGCCACATCTCGCGAACGGATTGACCAATCCGCAAAATTTCTATTGCATCTGAAAGTAGAAACTCGCCCGATTACAACGGTATGTGTAGTTTTCCCCTAGGCCGTTCTACTTATTCGTATCGAGCATCAGAACGGCGAAAATTTTGAGTTTCTAAAGCGATTCTTACATCCAAACGGCCATATCTCGCGAACGGATTGACCAATCCGCAAAATTTCTGTTGCATCTGAAAGTAGAAACTCGCCCGATTACAACGGTATGTGTAGTTTTCCCCTAGGCCGTTCCAGTTATTCGTTTCGAGCATCAGAGCTGCGAAAATTTTGAGTTTCTCAAGCGTTTCTTACCTCCAAACTGCCATATCTCGCGAACGGATTGACCAATCCGCAAAATTTCTATTGCATCTGAAGGTAGAAACTCGCCCGATTACAACTGTATGCGTACTTCTCCCCTAGGCCGTTCTAGTCATTCGTTTCGAGCATCAGAACTGCGAAAATTTTGAGTTTCTAAAGCGTTTCTTTCATCCAAACGGCCATATCTCGCGAACGGATTGACCAATCCGCAAAATTTCTGTTGCATCTGAAAGTAGAAACTCGCCCGATTACTACGGTATGCGTACTTCTCCCCTAGGCCGTTCTAGTCATTCGTTTCGAGCATCAGAACTGCGAAAATTTTGAGTTTCTCAAGCGTTTCTTATCTCCAAACTGCCATATCTCACGAACGGATTGACCAATCCGCAAAATTTCTGTTGCATCTGAAAGTAGAATCTCGTCCGATTACAACGGTATGTGTAGTTTTCCCCTAGGCCGTTCCAGTTATTCGTTTCGAGCATCAGAACTGCGAAAATTTTGTGTTTCTCAAGCGTTTCTTACCTCCAAACTGCCATATCTCGCGAACGGATTGACCAATCCGCAAAATTTCTGTTGCATTTGAAAGTAGAAACTCGCCCGATTACAACTGTATGCGTACCTCTCCCCTAGGCCGTTCTAGTCATTCGTTTCGAGCATCAGAACTGCGAAAATTTTGAGGATCTCAAGCGTTTCTTGTCTCCAAACTGCCATATCTCGCGAACGGATTGATCAATCCGCAAAATTTTTGTTGCATCTGACAGTAGAAACTCGCCCGATTACAACGGTATCCGTACACTTCCCCTAGGCCGTTCTAGTTACTCGTTTCGAGCATCATAATTGCGAAAAGTTTGAGTTTCTCAAGCGTTTCTTACATCCAAACTGCCACATCTCGCGAACGGATTGACCAATCCGCAAAATTTCTATTGCATCTGAAAGTAGAAACACGCCCGATTACAACGGTATGTGTAGTTTTCCCCTAGGCCGTTCTACTTATTCGTTTCGAGCATCAGAACTGCGAAAATTTTGTGTTTCTAAAGCGTTTCTTACATCCAAACGGCCATATCTCGCGAACGGATTGACCAATCCGCAAAATTTCTGTTGCATCTGAAAGTAGAAACTCGCCCGATTACAACGGTATGTTTAGTTTTCCCCTAGGCCGTTCCAGTTATTCGTTTCGAGCATCAGAACTGCGAAAATTTTGAGTTTCTCAAGCGTTTCTTACCTCCAAACTGCCATATCTCGCGAACGGATTGACCAATCCGCAAAATTTCTATTGCATCTGAAAGTAGAAACTCGCCCGATTACAACTGTATGCGTACTTCTCCCCTAGGCCGTTCTAGTCATTCGTTTCGAGCATCAGAACTGCGAAAATTTTGAGTTTCTAAAGCGTTTCTTTCATCCAAACGGCCATATCTCGCGAACGGATTGACCAATCCGCAAAATTTCTGTTGCATCTGAAAGTAGAAACTCGCCCGATTACTACGGTATGCGTACTTCTGCCCTAGGCCGTTCTAGTCATTCGTTTCGAGCATCAGAACTGCGAAAATTTTGAGTTTCTCAAGCGTTTCTTATCTCCAAACTGCCATATCTCACGAACGGATTGACCAATCCGCAAAATTTCTGTTGCATCTGAAAGTAGAATCTCGTCCGATTACAACGGTATGTGTAGTTTTCCCCTAGGCCGTTCCAGTTATTCGTTTCGAGCATCAGAACTGCGAAAATTTTGTGTTTCTCAAGCGTTTCTTACCTCCAAACTGCCATATCTCGCGAACGGATTGACCAATCCGCAAAATTTCTGTTGCATTTGAAAGTAGAAACTCGCCCGATTACAACTGTATGCGTACCTCTCCCCTAGGCCGTTCTAGTCATTCGTTTCGAGCATCAGAACTGCGAAAATTTTGAGGATCTCAAGCGTTTCTTGTCTCCAAACTGCCATATCTCGCGAACGGATTGATCAATCCGCAAAATTTTTGTTGCATCTGAAAGTAGAAACTCGCCCGATTACAACGGTATCCGTACTTTTCCCCTAGGCCGTTCTAGTTACTCGTTTCGAGCATCATAACTGCGAAAATTTTGAGTTTCTCAAGCGTTTCTTACATCCAAACTGCCACATCTCGCGAACGGATTGACCAATCCGCAAAATTTCTATTGCATCTGAAAGTAGAAACTCGCCCGATTACAACGGTATGTGTAGTTTTCCCCTAGGCCGTTCTAGTCATTCGTTTCGAGCATCAGAACTGCGAAAATTTTGAGTTTCTAAAGCGTTTCTTTCATCCAAACGGCCATATCTCGCGAACGGATTGACCAATCCGCAAAATTTCTGTTGCATCTGAAAGTAGAAACTCGCCCGATTACTACGGTATGCGTACTTCTCCCCTAGGCCGTTCTAGTCATTCGTTTCGAGCATCAGAACTGCGAAAATTTTGAGTTTCTCAAGCGTTTCTTATCTCCAAACTGCCATATCTCACGAACGGATTGACCAATCCGCAAAATTTCTGTTGCATCTGAAAGTAGAATCTCGTCCGATTACAACGGTATGTGTAGTTTTCACCTAGGCCGTTCCAGTTATTCGTTTCGAGCATCAGAACTGCGAAAATTTTGTGTTTCTCAAGCGTTTCTTACCTCCAAACTGCCATATCTCGCGAACGGATTGACCAATCCGCAAAATTTCTGTTGCATTTGAAAGTAGAAACTCGCCCGATTACAACTGTATGCGTACTTCTCCCCTAGGCCGTTCTAGTCATTCGTTTCGAGCATCAGAACTGCGAAAATTTTGAGGTTCTCAAGCGTTTCTCTTCTCCAAACTGCCATATCTCGCGAACGGATTGATCAAACCGCAAAATTTTTGTTGCATCTGACAGTAGAAACTCGCCCGATTACAACGGTATCCGTACTTTTCCCCTAGGCCGTTCTAGTTACTCGTTTCGAGCATCATAATTGCGAAAATTTTGAGTTTCTCAAGCGTTTCTTACATCCAAACTGCCACATCTCGCGAACGGATTGACCAATCCGCAAAATTTCTATTGCATCTGAAAGTAGAAACACGCCCGATTACAACGGTATGTGTAGTTTTCCCCTAGGCCGTTCTACTTATTCGTTTCGAGCATCAGAACTGCGAAAATTTTGAGTTTCTAAAGCGTTTCTTACATCCAAACGGCCATATCTCGCGAACGGATTGACCAATCCGCAAAATTTCTGTTGCATCTGAAAGTAGAAACTCGCCCGATTACAACGGTATGTGTAGTTTTCCCCTAGGCCGTTCCAGTTATTCGTTTCGAGCATCAGAACTGCGAAAATTTTGAGTTTCTCAAGCGTTTCTTACATCCAAACTGCCATATCTCGCGAACGGATTGACCAATCCGCAAAATTTCTATTGCATCTGAAAGTAGAAACTCGCCCGATTACAACGGTATCCGTACTTCTCCCCTAGGCCGTTCTAGTCATTCGTTTCGAGCATCAGAACTGCGAAAATTTTGAGGTTCTCAAGCGTTTCTTATCTCCAAACTGCCATATCTCGCGAACGGATTGATCAATCCGCAAAATTTTTGTTGCATCTGACAGTAGAAACTCGCCCGATTACAACGGTATCCGTACTTTTCCCCTAGGCCGTTCTAGTTACTCGTTTCGAGCATCATAATTGCGAAAATTTTGAGTTTCTCAAGCGTTTCTTACATCCAAACTGCCACATCTCGCGAACGGATTGACCAATCCGCAAAATTTCTATTGCATCTGAAAGTAGAAACTCGCCCGATTACAACGGTATGTGTAGTTTTCCCCTAGGCCGTTCTAGTCATTCGTTTCGAGCATCAGAACTGCGAAAAATTTGAGTTTCTAAAGCGTTTCTTACATCCAAACGGCCATATCTCGCGAACGGATTGACCAATCCGCAAAATTTCTGTTGCATCTGAAAGTAGAAACTCGCCCGATTACTACGGTATGCGTACTTCTCCCCTAGGCCGTTCCAGTTATTCGTTTCGAGCATCAGAACTGCTGCGAAAATTTTGTGTTGTCTCAAGCGTTTCTTACCTCCAAACTGCCATATCTCGCGAACGGATTGACCAATCCTCAAAATTTCTGTTGCATTTGAAAGTAGAAACTCGCCCGATTACAACTGTATGCGTACCTCTCCCCTAGGCCGTTCTAGTCATTCGTTTCGAGCATCAGAACTGCGAAATTTTGAGTTTCTCAAGCGTTTCTTACATCCAAACTGCCACATCTCGCGAACGGATTGACCAATCCGCAAAATTTCTATTGCATCTGAAAGTAGAAACTCGCCCGATTACAACGGTATGTGTAGTTTTCCCCTAGGCCGTTCTAGTCATTCGTTTCGAGCATCAGAACTGCGAAAATTTTGAGTTTCTAAAGCGTTTCTTACATCCAAACGGCCATATCTCGCGAACGGATTGACCAATCCGCAAAATTTCTGTGCATTTGAAAGTAGAAACTCGCCCGATTACAACTGTATGCGTACTTCTCCCCTAGGCCGTCCTAGTTACTCGTTTCGAGCATCATAATTGCGAAAATTTTGAGTTTCTCAAGCGTTTCTTACATCCAAACTTCCACATCTCGCGAAACGGATTGACCAATCCGCAAAATTTCTATTTCATCTGAAAGTAGAAACACGCCCGATTACAACGGTATGTGTGTAGTTTTCCCCTAGGCCGTTCTACTTATTCGTTTCGAGCATCAGAACTGCGAAAATTTTTGAGTTTCTAAAGCGTTTCTTACATCCAAACGGCCATATCTCGCGAACGGATTGACCAATCCGAAAAATTTCTGTTGCATCTGAAAGTAGAAACTCGCCCGATTACAACGGTATGCGTACTTCTCCCCTAGGCCGTTCTAGTCATTCGTTTCGAGCATCAGAACTGCGAAAATTTTGAGTTTCTCAAGCGTTTCTTATCTCCAAACTGCCATATCTCACGAACGGATTGACCAATCCGCAAAATTTCTGTTGCATCTGAAAGTAGAAACTCGTCCGATTACAACGGTATGTGTAGTTTTCCCCTAGGCCGTTCCAGTTATTCGTTTCGAGCATCAGAACTGCGAAAATTTTGTGTTTCTCAAGCGTTTCTTACCTCCAAACTGCCATATCTCGCGAACGGATTGACCAATCCGCAAAATTTCTGATGCATCTGAAAGTAGAAACTCGCCCGATTACAACGCTATGCGTACTTCTCCCCTAGGCCGTTCTAGTCATTCGTTTCGAGCATCAGAACTGCGAAAATTTTGAGTTTCT
Source organism: Ptiloglossa arizonensis (assembly GCF_051014685.1). Lineage (NCBI taxonomy): Eukaryota > Metazoa > Arthropoda > Insecta > Hymenoptera > Colletidae > Ptiloglossa > Ptiloglossa arizonensis. The sequence continues at coordinate 138,176 of NW_027479034.1, read as the reverse complement.
AAAGCGTTTCTTACATCCAAACGGCCATATCTCGCGAACGGATTGACCAATCCGCAAAATTTCTGTTGCATTTGAAAGTAGAAACTCGCCCGATTACAACTGTATGCGTACTTCTCCCCTAGGCCGTTCTAGTCATTCGTTTCGAGCATCAGAACTGCGAAAATTTTGAGGTTCTCAAGCGTTTCTTATCTCCAAACTGCCATATCTCGCGAACGGATTGATCAATCCGCAAAATTTTTGTTGCATCTGACAGTAGAAACTCGCCCGATTACAACGGTATCCGTACTTTTCCCCTAGGCCGTTCTAGTTACTCGTTTCGAGCATCATAATTGCGAAAATTTTGAGTTTCTCAAGCGTTTCTTACATCCAAACTGCCACATCTCGCGAACGGATTGACCAATCCGCAAAATTTCTATTGCATCTGAAAGTAGAAACACGCCCGATTACAACGGTATGTGTAGTTTTCCCCTAGGCCGTTCTACTTATTCGTTTCGAGCATCAGAACTGCGAAAATTTTGAGTTTCTAAAGCGTTTCTTACATCCAAACGGCCATATCTCGCGAACGGATTGACCAATCCGCAAAATTTCTGTTGCATCTGAAAGTAGAAAACTCGCCCGATTACAACGGTATGTGTAGTTTTCCCCTAGGCCGTTCCAGTTATTCGTTTCGAGCATCAGAACTGCGAAAATTTTGAGTTTCTCAAGCGTTTCTTACCTCCAAACTGCCATATCTCGCGAACGGATTGACCAATCCGCAAAATTTCTATTGCATCTGAAAGTAGAAACTCGCCCGATTACAACTGTAGGCGTACTTCTCCCCTAGGCCGTTCTAGTTATTCGTTTCGAGCATCAGAACTGCGAAAATTTTGAGGTTCTCTAGCGTTTCTTATCTCCAAACTGCCATATCTCGCGAACGGATTGATCAATCCGCAAAATTTTTGTTGCATCTGAAAGTAGAAACTCGCCCGATTACAACGGTATCCGTACTTTTCCCCTAGGCCGTTCTAGTTACTCGTTTCGAGCATCATAATTGCGAAAATTTTGAGTTTCTCAAGCGTTTCTTACATCCAAACTACCACATCTCGCGAACGGATTGACCAATCCGCAAAATTTCTATTGCATCTGAAAGTAGAAACTCGCCCGATTACAACGGTATGTGTAGTTTTCCCCTAGGCCGTTCTACTTATTCGTTTCGAGCATCAGAACTGCGAAAATTTTGAGTTTCTAAAGCGTTTCTTACATCCAAACGGCCATATCTCGCGAACGGATTGACCAATCCGCAAAATTTCTGTTGCATCTGAAAGTAGAAACTCGCCCGATTACTACGGTATGCGTACTTGTCCCCTAGGCCGTTCTAGTCATTCGTTTCGAGCATCAGAACTGCGAAAATTTTGAGTTTCTCAAGCGTTTCTTATCTCCAAACTGCCATATCTCACGAACGGATTGACCAATCCGCAAAATTTCTGTTGCATCTGAAAGTAGAAACTCGTCCGATTACAACGGTATGTGTAGTTTTCCCCTAGGCCGTTCCAGTTATTCGTTTCGAGCATCAGAACTGCGAAAATTTTGAGTTTCTCAAGCGTTTCTTACCTCCAAACTGCCATATCTCGCGAACGGATTGACCAATCCGCAAAATTTCTGTTGCATCTGAAAGTAGAAACTCGCCCGATTAAAACGGTATGTGTAGTTTTCCCCTAGGCCGTTCCAGTTATTCGTTTCGAGCATCAGAGCTGCGAAAATTTTGAGTTTCTCAAGCGTTTCTTACATCCAAACTGCCATATCTCGCGAACGGATTGACCAATCCGCAAAATTTCTATTGCATCTGAAAGTAGAAACTCGCCCGATTACAACGGTATGTGTAGTTTTCCCCTAGGCCGTTCTACTTATTCGTTTCGAGCATCAGAACTGCGAAAATTTTGAGTTTCTAAAGCGTTTCTTATCTCCAAACTGCCATATCTCACGAACGGATTGACCAATCCGCAAAATTTCTGTTGCATCTGAAAGTAGAAACTCGCCCGATTACAACGGTATGCGTACTTTTCCCCTACGCCGTTCTAGTTACTCGTTTCGAGCATCATAATTGCGAAAATTTTGAGTTTCTCAAGCGTTTCTTACATCCAAACTGCCACATCTCGCGAACGGATTGACCAATCCGCAAAATTTCTATTGCATCTGAAAGTAGAAACACGCCCGATTACAACGGTATGTGTAGTTTTCCCATAGGCCGTTCTACTTATTCGTTTCGAGCATCAGAACTGCGAAAATTTTGAGTTTCTAAAGCGTTTCTTACATCCAAACGGCCATATCTCGCGAACGGATTGACCAATCCGCAAAATTTCTGTTGCATCTGAAAGTAGAAACTCGCCCGATTACTACGGTATGCGTACTTGTCCCCTAGGCCGTTCTAGTCATTCGTTTCGAGCATCAGAACTGCGAAAATTTTGAGTTTCTCAAGCGTTTCTTATCTCCAAACTGACATATCTCACGAACGGATTGACCAATCCGCAAAATTTCTGTTGCATCTGAAAGTAGAAACTCGTCCGATTACAACGGTATGTGTAGTTTTCCCCTAGGCCGTTCCAGTTATTCGTTTTCGAGCATCAGAACTGCGAAAATTTTGAGTTTCTCAAGCGTTTCTTACCTCCAAACTGCCATATCTCGCGAACGGATTGACCAATCCGCAAAATTTCTGTTGCATCTGAAAGTAGAAACTCGCCCGATTAAAACGGTATGTGTAGTTTTCCCCTAGGCCGTTCCAGTTATTCGTTTCGAGCATCAGAGCTGCGAAAATTTTGAGTTTCTCAAGCGTTTCTTACATCCAAACTGCCATATCTCGCGAACGGATTGACCAATCCGCAAAATTTTCTATTGCATCTGAAAGTAGAAACTCGCCCGATTACAACGGTATGTGTAGTTTTCCCCTAGGCCGTTCTACTTATTCGTTTCGAGCATCAGAACTGCGAAAATTTTGAGTTTCTAAAGCGTTTCTTATCTCCAAACTGCCATATCTCACGAACGGATTGACCAATCCGCAAAATTTCTGTTGCATCTGAAAGTAGAAACTCGCCCGATTACAACGGTATGCGTACTTTTCCCCTACGCCGTTCTAGTTACTCGTTTCGAGCATCATAATTGCGAAAATTTTGAGTTTCGTCAAGCGTTTCTTACATCCAAACTGCCACATCTCGCGAACGGATTGACCAATCCGCAAAATTTCTATTGCATCTGAAAGTAGAAACACGCCCGATTACAACGGTATGTGTAGTTTTCCCCTAGGCCGTTCTACTTATTCGTTTCGAGCATCAGAACTGCGAAAATTTTGAGTTTCTAAAGCGTTTCTTACATCCAAACGGCCATATCTCGCGAACGGATTGACCAATCCGCAAAATTTCTGTTGCATCTGAAAGTAGAAACTCGCCCGATTACAACGGTATGTGTAGTTTTCCCCTAGGCCGTTCCAGTTATTCGTTTCGAGCATCAGAACTGCGAAAATTTTGAATTTCTCAAGCGTTTCTTACCTCCAAACTGCCATATCTCGCGAACGGATTGACCAATCCGCAAAATTTCTATTGCATCTGAAAGTAGAAACTCGCCCGATTACAACTGTAGGCGTACTTCTCCCCTAGGCCGTTCTAGTTATTCGTTTCGAGCATCAGAATCTGCGAAAATTTTGAGTTTCTAAAGCGTTTCTTATCTCCAAACTGCCATATCTCGCGAACGGATTGATCAATCCGCAAAATTTTTGTTGCATCTGAAAGTAGAAACTCGCCCGATTACAACGGTATCCGTACTTTTCCCCTAGGCCGTTCTAGTTACTCGTTTCGAGCATCAGAACTGCGAAAATTTTGAGTTTCTCAAGCGTTTCTTATCTCCAAACTGCCATATCTCACGAACGGATTGACCAATCCGCAAAATTTCTGTTGCATCTGAAAGTAGAAACTCGTCGATTACAACGGTATGTGTAGTTTTCCCCTAGGCCGTTCCAGTTATTCGTTTCGAGCATCAGAACTGCGAAAATTTTGAGTTTCTCAAGCGTTTCTTTCCTCCAAACTGCCATATCTCGCGAACGGATTGACTAATCCGCAAAATTTCTGTTGCATTTGAAAGTAGAAACTCGCCCGATTACAACTGTATGCGTACCTCTCCCCTAGGCCGTTCTAGTCATTCGTTTCGAGCATCAGAACTGCGAAAATTTTGAAGATCTCAAGCGTTTCTTGTCTCCAAACTGCCATATCTCGCGAACGGATTGACCAATCCGCAAAATTTCTGTTGCATTTGAAAGTAGAAACTCGCCCGATTACAACTGTATGCGTACTTCTCCCCTAGGCCGTTCTAGTCCTTCGTTTTCGAGCATCAGAACTGCGAAAATTTTGAGGTTCTCAAGCGTTTCTTATCTCCAAACTGCCATATCTCGCGAACGGATTGATCAATCCGCAAAATTTTTGTTGCATCTGACAGTAGAAACTCGCCCGATTACAACGGTATGCGTACTTTTCCCCTAGGCCGTTCTAGTTACTCGTTTCGAGCATCATAATTGCGAAAATTTTGAGTTTCTCAAGCGTTTCTTACATCCAAACTGCCACATCTCGCGAACGGATTGACCAATCCGCAAAATTTCTATTGCATCTGAAAGTAGAAACACGCCCGATTACAACGGTATGAGTAGTTTTCCCCTAGGCCGTTCTACTTATTCGTTTCGAGCATCAGAACTGCGAAAATTTTGAGTTTCTAAAGCGTTTCTTACATCCAAACGGCCATATCTCGCGAACGGATTGACCAATCCGCAAAATTTCTGTTGCATCTGAAAGTAGAAACCCGCCCGATTACAACGGTATGTGTAGTTTTCCCCTAGGCCGTTCCAGTTATTCGTTTCGAGCATCAGAACTGCGAAAATTTTGAGTTTCTCAAGCGTTTCTTACATCCAAACTGCCATATCTCGCGAACGGATTGATCAATCCGCAAAATTTCTATTGCATCTGAAAGTAGAAACTCGCCCGATTACAACGGTATGTGTAGTTTTCCCCTAGGCCGTTCTACTTATTCGTTTCGAGCATCAGAACTGCGAAAATTTTGAGTTTCTAAAGCGTTTCTTACATCCAAACGGCCATATCTCGCGAACGGATTGACCAATCCGCAAAATTTCTGTTGCATCTGAAAGTAGAAACTCGCCCGATTACTACGGTATGCGTACTTGTCCCCTAGGCCGTTCTAGTCATTCGTTTCGAGCATCAGAACTGCGAAAATTTTGAGTTTCTCAAGCGTTTCTTATCTCCAAACTGCCATATCTCACGAACGGATTGACCAATCCGCAAAATTTCTATTGCATCTGAAAGTAGAAACTCGCCCGATTACAACGGTATGTGTAGTTTTCCCTTAGGCCGTTCTACTTGTTCGTTTCGAGCATCAGAACTGCGAAAATTTTGAGTTTCTAAAGCGTTTCTTACATCCAAACGGCCATATCTCGCGAACGGATTGACCAATCCGCAAAATTTCTGTTGCATCTGAAAGTAGAAACTCGCCCGATTACTACGGTATGCGTACTTGTCCCCTAGGCCGTTCTAGTCATTCGTTTCGAGCATCAGAACTGCGAAAATTTTGAGTTTCTCAAGCGTTTCTTATCTCCAAACTGCCATATCTCACGAACGGATTGACCAATCCGCAAAATTTCTGTTGCATCTGAAAGTAGAAACTCGTCCGATTACAACGGTATGTGTAGTTTTCCCCTAGGCCGTTCCAGTTATTCGTTTCGAGCATCAGAACTGCGAAAATTTTGAGTTTCTCAAGCGTTTCTTAACTCCAAACTGCCATATCTCGCGAACGGATTGACCAATCCGCATAATTTCTGTTGCATTTGAAAGTAGAAACTCGCCCGATTGCAACTGTATGCGTACTTCTCCCCTAGGCCGTTCTAGTCATTCGTTTCGAGCATCAGAACTGCGAAAATTTTGAGGTTCTCTAGCGTTTCTTATCTCCAAACTGCCATATCTCGCGAACGGATTGATCAATCCGCAAAATTTTTGTTGCATCTGAAAGTAGAAACTCGCCCGATTACAACGGTATCCGTACTTTTCCCCTAGGCCGTTCTAGTTACTCGTTTCGAGCATCACAACTGCGAAAATTTTGAGTTTCTCAAGCGTTTCTTACATCCAAACTGCCACATCTCGCCAACGGATTGACCAATCCGCAAAATTTCTATTGCATCTGAAAGTAGAAACTCGCCCGAGTACAACGGTATGTGTAGTTTTCCCCTAGGCCGTTCTACTTATTCGTTTCGAGCATCAGAACTGCGAAAATTTTGAGTTTCTAAAGCGTTTCTTACATCCAAACGGCCATATCTCGCGAACGGATTGACCAATCCGCAAAATTTCTGTTGCATCTGAAAGTAGAAACTCGCCCGATTACTACGGTATGCGTACTTGTCCCCTAGGCCGTTCTAGTCATTCGTTTCGAGCATCAGAACTGCGAAAATTTTGAGTTTCTCAAGCGTTTCTTATCTCCAAACTGCCATATCTCACGAACGGATTGACCAATCCGCAAAATTTCTGTTGCATCTGAAAGTAGAAACTCGTCCGATTACAACGGTATGTGTAGTTTTCCCCTAGGCCGTTCCAGTTATTCGTTTCGAGCATCAGAACTGCGAAAATTTTGAGTTTCTCAAGCGTTTCTTAACTCCAAACTGCCATATCTCGCGAACGGATTGACCAATCCGCATAATTTCTGTTGCATTTGAAAGTAGAAACTCGCCCGATTGCAACTGTATGCGTACTTCTCCCCTAGGCCGTTCTAGTCATTCGTTTCGAGCATCAGAACTGCGAAAATTTTGAGGTTCTCTAGCGTTTCTTATCTCCAAACTGCCATATCTCGCGAACGGATTGATCAATCCGCAAAATTTTTGTTGCATCTGAAAGTAGAAACTCGCCCGATTACAACGGTATCCGTACTTTTCCCCTAGGCCGTTCTAGTTACTCGTTTCGAGCATCACAACTGCGAAAATTTTGAGTTTCTCAAGCGTTTCTTACATCCAAACTGCCACATCTCGCCAACGGATTGACCAATCCGCAAAATTTCTATTGCATCTGAAAGTAGAAACTCGCCCGAGTACAACGGTATGTGTAGTTTTCCCCTAGGCCGTTCTACTTATTCGTTTCGAGCATCAGAACTGCGAAAATTTTGAGTTTCTAAAGCGTTTCTTACATCCAAACGGCCATATCTCGCGAACGGATTGACCAATCCGCAAAATTTCTGTTGCATCTGAAAGTAGAAACTCGCCCGATTACTACGGTATGCGTACTTGTCCCCTAGGCCGTTCTAGTCATTCGTTTCGAGCATCAGAACTGCGAAAATTTTGAGTTTCTCAAGCGTTTCTTATCTCCAAACTGCCATATCTCACGAACGGATTGACCAATCCGCAAAATTTCTATTGCATCTGAAAGTAGAAACTCGCCCGATTACAACGGTATGTGTAGTTTTCCCCTAGGCCGTTCTACTTATTCGTTTCGAGCATCAGAACTGCGAAAATTTTGAGTTTCTAAAGCGTTTCTTACATCCAAACGGCCATATCTCGCGAACGGATTGACCAATCCGCAAAATTTCTGTTGCATCTGAAAGTAGAAACTCGCCCGATTACTACGGTATGCGTACTTGTCCCCTAGGCCGTTCTAGTCATTCGTTTCGAGCATCAGAACTGCGAAAATTTTGAGTTTCTCAAGCGTTTCTTATCTCCAAACTGCCATATCTCACGAACGGATTGACCAATCCGCAAAATTTCTGTTGCATCTGAAAGTAGAAACTCGTCCGATTACAACGGTATGTGTAGTTTTCCCCTAGGCCGTTCCAGTTATTCGTTTCGAGCATCAGAACAGCGAAAATTTTGAGTTTCTCAAGCGTTTCTTAACTCCAAACTGCCATATCGCGCGAACGGATTGACCAATCCGCATAATTTCTGTTGCATTTGAAAGTAGAAACTCGCCCGATTGCAACTGTATGCGTACTTCTCCCCTAGGCCGTTCTAGTCATTCGTTTCGAGCATCAGAACTGCGAAAATTTTGAGGTTCTCTAGCGTTTCTTATCTCCAAACTGCCATATCTCGCGAACGGATTGATCAATCCGCAAAATTTTTGTTGCATCTGAAAGTAGAAACTCGCCCGATTACAACGGTATCCGTACTTTTCCCCTAGGCCGTTCTAGTTACTCGTTTCGAGCATCACAACTGCGAAAATTTTGAGTTTCTCAAGCGTTTCTTACATCCAAACTGCCACATCTCGCCAACGGATTGACCAATCCGCAAAATTTCTATTGCATCTGAAAGTAGAAACTCGCCCGAGTACAACGGTATGTGTAGTTTTCCCCTAGGCCGTTCTACTTATTCGTTTCGAGCATCAGAACGGCGAAAATTTTGAGTTTCTAAAGCGTTTCTTACATCCAAACGGCCATATCTCGCGAACGGATTGACCAATCCGCAAAATTTCTGATGCATCTGAAAGTAGAAACTCGTCCGATTACAACGGTATGCGTACTTCTCCCCTAGGCCGTTCTAGTCATTCTTTTCGAGCATCAGAACTGCGAAAATTTTGAGTTTCTCAAGCGTTTCTTATCTCCAAACTGCCATATCTCACGAACGGATTGACCAATCCGCAAAATTTCTGTTGCTTCTGAAAGTAGAAACTCGCCCGATTACAACGGTATCCGTACTTTTCCCCTAGGCCGTTCTAGTTACTCGTTTCGAGCATCATAACCTCGAAAATTTTGAGTTTCTCAAGCGTTTCTTACCTCCAAACTGCCATATCTCGCGAACGGATTGACCAATCCGCAAAATTTCTGTTGCATCTGAAAGTAGAAACTCGCCCGATTACAACGGTATGCGTACTTCTCCCCTAGGCCGTTCTAGTCATTCGTTTCGAGCATCAGAACTGCGAAAATTTTGAGTTTCTCAAGCGATTCTTATATCCAAACTGCCATATCTCGCGAACGGATTGACCAATCCGCAAAATTTCTGTTGCATCTGAAAGTAGAAACTCGTCCGATTACAATGGTATGTGTAGTTTTCCCCTAGGCCGTTCCAGTTATTCGTTTCGAGCATCAGAACTGCGAAAATTTTGAGTTTCTCAAGCGTTTCTTACTTCCAAACTGCCATATCTCGCGAACGGATCGAACAATCCGCAAAATTTCTGCTGCATCTGAAAGTAGAAACTCGCCCGATTACAACTGTATGCGTACTTCTCCCCTAGGCCGTTCTAGTCATTCGTTTCGAGCATCAGAACTGCGAAAATTTTGAGTTTCTCAAGTGTTTCTTACCTCCAAACTGCCATATCTCGCGAACGGATTGACCAATCCGCAAAATTTCTGTTGCATCTGAAAGTAGAAACTCGCCCGATTACAACGGTATGCGTACTTTTCCCCTAGGCCGTTCTAGTTACTCGTTTCGAGCATCATAATTGCGAAAATTTTGAGTTTCTCAAGCGTTTCTTACATCCAAACTGCCACACCTCGCGAACGGATTGACCAATCCGCAAAATTTCTATTGCATCTGAAAGTAGAAACACGCCCGATTACAACGGTATGTGTAGTTTTCCCCTAGGCCGTTCTACTTATTCGTTTCGAGCATTAGAACTGCGAAAATTTTGAGTTTCTAAAGCGTTTCTTACATCCAAACGGCCATATCTCGCGAACGGATTGACCAATCCGCAAAATTTCTGTTGCATCTGAAAGTAGAAACTCGCCCGATTACAACGGTATGCGTACTTCTCCCCTAGGCCGTTCTAGTCATTCGTTTCGAGCATCAGAACTGCGAAAATTTTGAGTTTCTCAAGCGATTCTTATATCCAAACTGCCATATCTCGCGAACGGATTGACCAATCCGCAAAATTTCTGTTGCATCTGAAAGTAGAAACTCGTCCGATTACAATGGTATGTGTAGTTTTCCCCTAGGCCGTTCCAGTTATTCGTTTCGAGCATCAGAACTGCGAAAATTTTGAGTTTCTCTAGCGTTTCTTACTTCCAAACTGCTATATCTCGCGAACGGATCGACCAATCCGCAAAATTTCTGTTGCATCTGAAAGTAGAAACTCGCCCGATTACAACTGTATGCGTACTTCTCCCCTAGGCCGTTCTAGTCATTCGTTTCGAGCATCAGAACTGCGAAAATTTTGAGTTTCTCAAGTGTTTCTTACCTCCAAACTGCCATATCTCGCGAACGGATTGACCAATCCGCAAAATTTCTGTTGCATCTGAAAGTAGAAACTCGCCCGATTACAACGGTATGCGTACTTTTCCCCTAGGCCGTTCTAGTTACTCGTTTCGAGCATCATAATTGCGAAAATTTTGAGTTTCTCAAGCGTTTCTTACATCCAAACTGCCACATCTCGCGAACGGATTGACCAATCCGCAAAATTTCTATTGCATCTGAAAGTAGAAACACGCCCGATTACAACGGTATGTGTAGTTTTCCCCTAGGCCGTTCTACTTATTCGTTTCGAGCATTAGAACTGCGAAAATTTTGAGTTTCTAAAGCGTTTCTTACATCCAAACGGCCATATCTCGCGAACGGATTGACCAATCCGCAAAATTTCTGTTGCATCTGAAAGTAGAAACTCGCCCGATTACAACGGTATGTGTAGTTTTCCCCTAGGCCGTTCCAGTTATTCGTTTCGAGCATCAGAACTGCGAAAATTTTGAGTTTCTCAAGCGTTTCTTACATCCAAACTGCCATATCTCGCGAACGGATTGACCAATCCGCAAAATTTCTATTGCATCTGAAAGTAGAAACTCGCCCGATTACAACGGTATGTGTAGTTTTCCCCTAGGCCGTTCTACTTATTCGTTTCGAGCATCAGAACTGCGAAAATTTTGAGTTTCTAAAGCGTTTCTTACATCCAAACGGCCATATCTCGCGAACGGATTGACCAATCCGCAAAATTTCGGTTGCATCTGAAAGTAGAAACTCGCCCGATTACTACGGTATGCGTACTTGTCCCCTAGGCCGTTCTAGTCATTCGTTTCGAGCATCAGAACTGCGAAAATTTTGAGTTCCTCAAGCGTTTCTTATCTCCAAACTGCCATGTCTCACGAACGGATTGACCAATCCGCAAAATTTCTATTGCATCTGAAAGTAGAAACTCGCCCGATTACAACGGTATGTGTAGTTTTCCCCTAGGCCGTTCTACTTATTCGTTTCGAGCATCAGAACTGCGAAAATTTTGAGTTTCTAAAGCGTTTCTTACATCCAAACGGCCATATCTCGCGAACGGATTGACCAATACGCAAAATTTCTGTTGCATCTGAAAGTAGAAACTCGCCCGATTACTACGGTATGCGTACTTGTCCCCTAGGCCGTTCTAGTCATTCGTTTCGAGCATCAGAACTGCGAAATTTTGAGTTTCTCAAGCGTTTCTTATCTCCAAACTGCCATATCTCACGAACGGATTGACCAATCCGCAAAATTTCTGTTGCATCTGAAAGTAGAAACTCGTCCGATTACAACGGTATGTGTAGTTTTCCCCTAGGCCGTTCCAGTTATTCGTTTCGAGCATCAGAACTGCGAAAATTTTGAGTTTCTCAAGCGTTTCTTAACTCCAAACTGCCATATCTCGCGAACGGATTGACCAATCCGCATAATTTCTGTTGCATTTGAAAGTAGAAACTCGCCCGATTGCAACTGTATGCGTACTTCTCCCCTAGGCCGTTCTAGTCATTCGTTTCGAGCATCAGAACTGCGAAAATTTGAGGTTCTCTAGCGTTTCTTATCTCCAAACTGCCATATCTCGCGAACGGATTGATCAATCCGCAAAATTTTTGTTGCATCTGAAAGTAGAAACTCGCCCGATTACAACGGTATCCGTACTTTTCCCCTAGGCCGTTCTAGTTACTCGTTTCGAGCATCACAACTGCGAAAATTTTGAGTTTCTCAAGCGTTTCTTACATCCAAACTGCCACATCTCGCCAACGGATTGACCAATCCGCAAAATTTCTATTGCATCTGAAAGTAGAAACTCGCCCGAGTACAACGGTATGTGTAGTTTTCCCCTAGGCCGTTCTACTTATTCGTTTCGAGCATCAGAACGGCGAAAATTTTGAGTTTCTAAAGCGTTTCTTACATCCAAACGGCCATATCTCGCGAACGGATTGACCAATCCGCAAAATTTCTGTTGCATTTGAAAGTAGAAACTCGCCCGATTACAACTGTATGCGTACTTCTCCCCTAGGCCGTTCTAGTCATTCGTTTCGAGCATCAGAACTGCGAAAATTTTGAGGTTCTCTAGCGTTTCTTATCTCCAAACTGCCATATCTCGCGAACGGATTGATCAATCCGCAAAATTTTTGTTGCATCTGAAAGTAGAAACTCGCCCGATTACAACGGTATCCGTACTTTTCCCCTAGGCCGTTCTAGTTACTCGTTTCGAGCATCATAACCTCGAAAATTTTGAGTTTCTCAAGCGTTTCTTACCTCCAAACTGCCATATCTCGCGAACGGATTGACCAATCCGCAAAATTTCTGTTGCATCTGAAAGTAGAAACTCGCCCGATTACAACGGTATGCGTACTTCTCCCCTAGGCCGTTCTAGTCATTCGTTTCGAGCATCAGAACTGCGAAAATTTTGAGTTTCTCAAGCGATTCTTATATCCAAACTGCCATATCTCGCGAACGGATTGACCAATCCGCAAAATTTCTGTTGCATCTGAAAGTAGAAACTCGTCCGATTACAATGGTATGTGTAGTTTTCCCCTAGGCCGTTCCAGTTATTCGTTTCGAGCATCAGAACTGCGAAAATTTTGAGTTTCTCAAGCGTTTCTTACTTCCAAACTGCCATATCTCGCGAACGGATCGACCAATCCGCAAAATTTCTGTTGCATCTGAAAGTAGAAACTCGCCCGATTACAACTGTATGCGTACTTCTCCCCTAGGCCGTTCTAGTCATTCTTTTCGAGCATCAGAACTGCGAAAATTTTGAGTTTCTCAAGTGTTTCTTACCTCCAAACTGCCATATCTCGCGAACGGATTGACCAATCCGCAAAATTTCTGTTGCATCTGAAAGTAGAAACTCGCCCGATTACAACTGTAGGCGTACTTCTCCCCTAGGCCGTTCTAGTCATTCGTTTCGAGCATCAGAACTGCGAAAATTTTGAGGTTCTCAAGCGTTTCTTATCTCCAAACTGCCATATCTCGCGAACGGATTGATCAATCCGCAAAATTTTTGTTGCATCTGAAAGTAGAAACTCGCCCGATTACAACGGTATCCGTACTTTTCCCCTAGGCCGTTCTAGTTACTCGTTTCGAGCATCATAATTGCGAAAATTTTGAGTTTCTCAAGCGTTTCTTACATCCAAACTACCACATCTCGCGAACGGATTGACCAATCCGCAAAATTTCTATTGCATCTGAAAGTAGAAACTCGCCCGATTACAACGGTATGTGTAGTTTTCCCCTAGGCCGTTCTACTTATTCGTTTCGAGCATCAGAACTGCGAAAATTTTGAGTTTCTAAAGCGTTTCTTACATCCAAACGGCCATATCTCGCGAACGGATTGACCAATCCGCAAAATTTCTGTTGCATCTGAAAGTAGAAACTCGCCCGATTACAACGGTATGTGTAGTTTTCCCCTAGGCCGTTCCAGTTATTCGTTTCGAGCATCAGAGCTGCGAAAATTTTGAGTTTCTCAAGCGTTTCTTACCTCCAAACTGCCATATCTCGCGAACGGATTGACCAATCCGCAAAATTTCGATTGCATCTGAAAGTAGAAACTCGCCCGATTACAACGGTATGTGTAGTTTTCCCCTAGGCCGTTCTACTTATTCGTTTCGAGCATCAGAACTGCGAAAATTTTGAGTTTCTAAAGCGTTTCTTACATCCAAACGGCCATATCTCGCGAACGGATTGACCAATCCGCAAAATTTCTGTTGCATTTGAAAGTAGAAACTCGCCCGATTACTACGGTATGCGTACTTCTCCCCTAGGCCGTTCTAGTCATTCGTTTCGAGCATCAGAACTGCGAAAATTTTGAGGTTCTCAAGCGTTTCTTATCTCCAAACTGCCATATCTCGCGAACGGATTGATCAATCCGCAAAATTTTTGTTGCATCTGAAAGTAGAAACTCGCCCGATTAGAACGGTATCCGTACTTTTCCCCTAGGCCGTTCTAGTTACTAGTTTCGAGCATCATAATTGCGAAAATTTTGAGTTTCTCAAGCGTTTCTTACATCCAAACTACCACATCTCGCGAACGGATTGACCAATCCGCAAAATTTCTATTGCATCTGAAAGTAGAAACTCGCCCGATTACAACGGTATGTGTAGTTTTCCCCTAGGCCGTTCTACTTATTCGTTTCGAGCATCAGAACTGCGAAAATTTTGAGTTTCTCAAGCGTTTCTTACCTCCAAACTGCCATATCTCGCGAACGGATTGACCAATCCGCAAAATTTCTATTGCATCTGAAAGTAGAAACTCGCCCGATTACAACGGTATGTGTAGTTTTCCCCTAGGCCGTTCTACTTATTCGTTTCGAGCATCAGAACTGCGAAAATTTTGAGTTTCTAAAGCGTTTCTTACATCCAAACGGCCATATCTCGCGAACGGATTGACCAATCCGCAAAATTTCTGTTGCATTTGAAAGTAGAAACTCGCCCGATTACTACGGTATGCGTACTTCTCCCCTAGGCCGTTCTAGTCATTCGTTTCGAGCATCAGAACTGCGAAAATTTTGAGTTTCTAAAGCGTTTCTTACATCCAAACGGCCATATCTCGCGAACGGATTGACCAATCCGCAAAATTTCTATTGCATCTGAAAGTAGAAACTCGCCCGATTACAACGGTATGTGTAGTTTTCCCCTAGGCCGTTCTACTTATTCGTTTCGAGCATCAGAACTGCGAAAATTTTGAGTTTCTAAAGCGTTTCTTACATCCAAACGGCCATATCTCGCGAACGGATTGACCAATCCGCAAAATTTCTGTTGCATCTGAAAGTAGAAACTCGCCCGATTACAACGGTATGTGTAGTTTTCCCCTAGGCCGTTCCAGTTATTCGTTTCGAGCATCAGAGCTGCGAAAATTTTGAGTTTCTCAAGCGTTTCTTACCTCCAAACTGCCATATCTCGCGAACGGATTGACCAATCCGCAAAATTTCTATTGCATCTGAAAGTAGAAACTCGCCCGATTACAACGGTATGTGTAGTTTTCCCCTAGGCCGTTCTACTTATTCGTTTCGAGCATCAGAACTGCGAAAATTTTGAGTTTCTAAAGCGTTTCTTACATCCAAACGGCCATATCTCGCGAACGGATTGACCAATCCGCAAAATTTCTGTTGCATTTGAAAGTAGAAACTCGCCCGATTACTACGGTATGCGTACTTCTCCCCTAGGCCGTTCTAGTCATTCGTTTCGAGCATCAGAACTGCGAAAATTTTGAGTTTCTAAAGCGTTTCTTACATCCAAACGGCCATATCTCGCGAACGGATTGACCAATCCGCAAAATTTCTGTTGCATCTGAAAGTAGAAACTCGCCCGATTACAACGGTATGTGTAGTTTTCCCCTAGGCCGTTCCAGTTATTCGTTTCGAGCATCAGAGCTGCGAAAATTTTGAGTTTCTCAAGCGTTTCTTACCTCCAAACTGCCATATCTCGCGAACGGATTGACCAATCCGCAAAATTTCTGATGCATCTGAAAGTAGAAACTCGCCCGATTACAACGGTATGCGTACTTCTCCCCTAGGCCGTTCTAGTCATTCGTTTCGAGCATCAGAACTGCGAAAATTTTGAGTTTCTAAAGCGTTTCTTACTTCCAAACTGCCATATCTCGCGAACGGATCGACCAATCCGCAAAATTTCTGATGCATCTGAAAGTAGAAACTCGCCCGATTACAACGGTATGCGTACTTCTCCCCTAGGCCGTTCTAGTCATTCGTTTCGAGCATCAGAACTGCGAAAATTTTGAGGTTCTCTAGCGTTTCTTATCTCCAAACTGCCATATCTCGCGAACGGATTGATCAATCCGCAAAATTTTTGTTGCATCTGAAAGTAGAAACTCGCCCGATTACAACGGTATCCGTACTTTTCCCCTAGGCCGTTCTAGTTACTCGTTTCGAGCATCATAACCTCGAAAATTTTGAGTTTCTCAAGCGTTTCTTACCTCCAAACTGCCATATCTCGCGAACGGATTGACCAATCCGCAAAATTTCTGTTGCATCTGAAAGTAGAAACTCGCCCGATTACAACGGTATGCGTACTTCTCCCCTAGGCCGTTCTAGTCATTCGTTTCGAGCATCAGAACTGCGAAAATTTTGAGTTTCTCAAGCGATTCTTATATCCAAACTGCCATATCTCGCGAACGGATTGACCAATCCGCAAAATTTCTGTTGCATCTGAAAGTGGAAACTCGTCCGATTACAATGGTATGTGTAGTTTTCCCCTAGGCCGTTCCAGTTATTCGTTTCGAGCATCAGAACTGCGAAAATTTTGAGTTTCTCAAGCGTTTCTTACTTCCAAACTGCCATATCTCGCGAACGGATCGACCAATCCGCAAAATTTCTGTTGCATCTGAAAGTAGAAACTCGCCCGATTACAACTGTATGCGTACTTCTCCCCTAGGCCGTTCTAGTCATTCGTTTCGAGCATCAGAACTGCGAAAATTTTGAGTTTCTCAAGTGTTTCTTACCTCCAAACTGCCATATCTCGCGAACGGATTGACCAATCCGCAAAATTTCTGTTGCATCTGAAAGTAGAAACTCGCCCGATTACAACTGTAGGCGTACTTCTCCCCTAGGCCGTTCTAGTCATTCGTTTCGAGCATCAGAACTGCGAAAATTTTGAGGTTCTCAAGCGTTTCTTATCTCCAAGCTGCCATATCTCGCGAACGGATTGATCAATCCGCAAAATTTTTGTTGCATCTGAAAGTAGAAACTCGCCCGATTACAACGGTATCCGTACTTTTCCCCTAGGCCGTTCTAGTTACTCGTTTCGAGCATCATAATTGCGAAAATTTTGAGTTTCTCAAGCGTTTCTTACATCCAAACTACCACATCTCGCGAACGGATTGACCAATCCGCAAAATTTCTATTGCATCTGAAAGTAGAAACTCGCCCGATTACAACGGTATGTGTAGTTTTCCCCTAGGCCGTTCTACTTATTCGTTTCGAGCATCAGAACTGCGAAAATTTTGAGTTTCTAAAGCGTTTCTTACATCCAAACGGCCATATCTCGCGAACGGATTGACCAATCCGCAAAATTTCTGTTGCATCTGAAAGTAGAAACTCGCCCGATTACAACGGTATGTGTAGTTTTCCCCTAGGCCGTTCCAGTTATTCGTTTCGAGCATCAGAGCTGCGAAAATTTTGAGTTTCTCAAGCGTTTCTTACCTCCAAACTGCCATATCTCGCGAACGGATTGACCAATCCGCAAAATTTCTATTGCATCTGAAAGTAGAAACTCGCCCGATTACAACGGTATGTGTAGTTTTCCCCTAGGCCGTTCTACTTATTCGTTTCGAGCATCAGAACTGCGAAAATTTTGAGTTTCTAAAGCGTTTCTTACATCCAAACGGCCATATCTCGCGAACGGATTGACCAATCCGCAAAATTTCTGTTGCATTTGAAAGTAGAAACTCGCCCGATTACTACGGTATGCGTACTACTCCCCTAGGCCGTTCTAGTCATTCGTTTCGAGCATCAGAACTGCGAAAATTTTGAGTTTCTAAAGCGTTTCTTACATCCAAACGGCCATATCTCGCGAACGGATTGACCAATCCGCAAAATTTCTGTTGCATCTGAAAGTAGAAACTCGCCCGATTACAACGGTATGTGTAGTTTTCCCCTAGGCCGTTCCAGTTATTCGTTTCGAGCATCAGAGCTGCGAAAATTTTGAGTTTCTCAAGCGTTTCTTACCTCCAAACTGCCATATCTCGCGAACGGATTGACCAATCCGCAAAATTTCTGATGCATCTGAAAGTAGAAACTCGCCCGATTACAACGGTATGCGTACTTCTCCCCTAGGCCGTTCTAGTCATTCGTTTCGAGCATCAGAACTGCGAAAATTTTGAGTTTCTAAAGCGTTTCTTACATACAAACGGCCATATCTCGCGAACGGATTGACCAATCCGCAAAATTTCTGTTGCATTTGAAAGTAGAAACTCGCCCGATTACTACGGTATGCGTACTTCTCCCCTAGGCCTTTCTAGTCATTCGTTTCGAGCATCAGAACTGCGAAAATTTTGAGTTTCTCAAGCGTTTCTTATCTCCAAACTGCCATATCTCACGAACGGATTGACCAATCCGCAAAATTTCTGTTGCATCTGAAAGTAGAAACTCGTCCGATTACAACGGTATGCGTACTTCTCCCCTAGGCCGTTCTAGTCATTCTTTTCGAGCATCAGAACTGCGAAAATTTTGAGTTTCTCAAGCGTTTCTTATCTCCAAACTGCCATATCTCACGAACGGATTGACCAATCCGCAAAATTTCTGATGCATCTGAAAGTAGAAACTCGCCCGAGTACAACGGTATGTGTAGTTTTCCCCTAGGCCGTTCTACTTATTCGTTTCGAGCATCAGAACGGCGAAAATTTTGAGTTTCTAAAGCGTTTCTTACATCCAAACGGCCATATCTCGCGAACGGATTGACCAATCCGCAAAATTTCTGTTGCATCTGAAAGTAGAAACTCGCCCGATTACAACGGTATGCGTACTTCTCCCCTAGGCCGTTCTAGTCATTCTTTTCGAGCATCAGAACTGCGAAAATTTTGAGTTTCTCAAGCGTTTCTTATCTCCAAACTGCCATATCTCACGAACGGATTGACCAATCCGCAAAATTTCTGTTGCATCTGAAAGTAGAAACTCGTCCGATTACAATGGTATGTGTAGTTTTCCCCTAGGCCGTTCCAGTTATTCGTTTCGAGCATCAGAACTGCGAAAATTTTGAGTTTCTCAAGCGTTTCTTACATCCAAACTGCCATATCTCGCGAACGGATCGACCAATCCGCAAAATTTCTGTTGCATCTGAAAGTAGAAACTCGCCCGATTACAACTGTATGCGTACTTCTCCCCTAGGCCGTTCTAGTCATTCGTTTCGAGCATCAGAACTGCGAAAATTTTGAGTTTCTCAAGTGTTTCTTACCTCCAAACTGCCATATCTCGCGAACGGATTGACCAATCCGCAAAATTTCTGTTGCATCTGAAAGTAGAAACTCGCCCGATTACAACTGTAGGCGTACTTCTCCCCTAGGCCGTTCTAGTCATTCGTTTCGAGCATCAGAACTGCGAAAATTTTGAGGTTCTCAAGCGTTTCTTATCTCCAAACTGCCATATCTCGCGAACGGATTGATCAATCTGCAAAATTTTTGTTGCATCTGAAAGTAGAAACTCGCCCGATTACAACGGTATCCGTACTTTTCCCCTAGGCCGTTCTAGTTACTCGTTTCGAGCATCATAATTGCGAAAATTTTGAGTTTCTCAAGCGTTTCTTACATCCAAACTACCACATCTCGCGAACGGATTGACCAATCCGCAAAATTTCTATTGCATCTGAAAGTAGAAACTCGCCCGATTACAACGGTATGTGTAGTTTTCCCCTAGGCCGTTCTACTTATTCGTTTCGAGCATCAGAACTGCGAAAATTTTGAGTTTCTCAAGCGTTTCTTATCTCCAAACTGCCATATCTCACGAACGGATTGACCAATCCGCAAAATTTCTGATGCATCTGAAAGTAGAAACTAGCCCGAGTACAACGGTATGTGTAGTTTTCCCCTAGGCCGTTCTACTTATTCGTTTCGAGCATCAGAACGGCGAAAATTTTGAGTTTCTAAAGCGTTTCTTACATCCAAACGGCCATATCTCGCGAACGGATTGACCAATCCGCAAAATTTCTGTTGCATCTGAAAGTAGAAACTCGCCCGATTACAACGGTATGCGTACTTCTCCCCTAGGCCGTTCTAGTCATTCTTTTCGAGCATCAGAACTGCGAAAATTTTGAGTTTCTCAAGCGTTTCTTATCTCCAAACTGCCATATCTCACGAACGGATTGACCAATCCGCAAAATTTCTGTTGCATCTGAAAGTAGAAACTCGCCCGATTACAACGGTATCCGTACTTTTCCCCTAGGCCGTTCTAGTTACTCGTTTCGAGCATCATAACCTTGAAAATTTTGAGTTCCTCAAGCGTTTCTTGCCTCCAAACTGCCATATCTCGCGAACGGATTGACCAATCCGCAAAATTTCTGTTGCATCTGAAAGTAGAAACTCGCCCGATTACAACGGTATGCGTACTTCTCCCCTAGGCCGTTCTAGTCATTCGTTTCGAGCATCAGAACTGCGAAAATTTTGAGTTTCTCAAGCGATTCTTATGTCCAAACTGCCATATCTCGCGAACGGATTGACCAATCCGCAAAATTTCTGTTGCATCTGAAAGTAGAAACTCGTCCGATTACAATGGAATGTGTAGTTTTCCCCTAGGCCGTTCCAGTTATTCGTTTCGAGCATCAGAACTGCGAAAATTTTGAGTTTCTCAAGCGTTTCTTACTTCCAAACTGCCATATCTCGCGAACGGATTGACCAATCCGCAAAATTTCTGTTGCATCTGAAAGCAGAAACTCGCCCGATTACAACGGTATGCGTACTTCTCCCCTAGGCCGTTCTAGTCATTCGTTTCGAGCATCAGAACTGCGAAAATTTTGAGTTTCTCAAGTGTTTCTTACCTCCAAACTGCCATATCCCGCGAACGGATTGACCAATCCGCAAAATTTCTGTTGCATCTGAAAGTAGAAACTCGCCCGATTACAACTGTAGGAGTACTTCTCCCCTAGGCCGTTCTTGTCATTCGTTTCGAGCATCAGAACTGCGAAAATTTTGAGGTTCTCAAGCGTTTCTTATCTCCAAACTGCCATATCTCGCGAACGGATTGATCAATCTGCAAAATTTTTGTTGCATCTGAAAGTAGAAACTCGCCCGATTACAACGGTATCCGTACTTTTCCCCTAGGCCGTTCTAGTTACTCGTTTCGAGCATCATAATTGCGAAAATTTTGAGTTTCTCAAGCGTTTCTTACATCCAAACTACCACATCTCGCGAACGGATTGACCAATCCGCAAAATTTCTATTGCATCTGAAAGTAGAAACTCGCCCGATTACAACGGTATGTGTAGTTTTCCCCTAGGCCGTTCTACTTATTCGTTTCGAGCATCAGAACTGCGAAAATTTTGAGTTTCTCAAGCGTTTCTTATCTCCAAACTGCCATATCTCACGAACGGATTGACCAATCCGCAAAATTTCTGATGCATCTGAAAGTAGAAACTAGCCCGAGTACAACGGTATGTGTAGTTTTCCCCTAGGCCGTTCTACTTATTCGTTTCGAGCATCAGAACGGCGAAAATTTTGAGTTTCTAAAGCGTTTCTTACATCCAAACGGCCATATCTCGCGAACGGATTGACCAATCCGCAAAATTTCTGTTGCATCTGAAAGTAGAAACTCGCCCGATTACAACGGTATGCGTACTTCTCCCCTAGGCCGTTCTAGTCATTCTTTTCGAGCATCAGAACTGCGAAAATTTTGAGTTTCTCAAGCGTTTCTTATCTCCAAACTGCCATATCTCACGAACGGATTGACCAATCCGCAAAATTTCTGTTGCATCTGAAAGTAGAAACTCGCCCGATTACAACGGTATCCGTACTTTTCCCCTAGGCCGTTCTAGTTACTCGTTTCGAGCATCATAACCTTGAAAATTTTGAGTTCCTCAAGCGTTTCTTGCCTCCAAACTGCCATATCTCGCGAACGGATTGACCAATCCGCAAAATTTCTGTTGCATCTGAAAGTAGAAACTCGCCCGATTACAACGGTATGCGTACTTCTCCCCTAGGCCGTTCTAGTCATTCGTTTCGAGCATCAGAACTGCGAAAATTTTGAGTTTCTCAAGCGATTCTTATGTCCAAACTGCCATATCTCGCGAACGGATTGACCAATCCGCAAAATTTCTGTTGCATCTGAAAGTAGAAACTCGTCCGATTACAATGGAATGTGTAGTTTTCCCCTAGGCCGTTCCAGTTATTCGTTTCGAGCATCAGAACTGCGAAAATTTTGAGTTTCTCAAGCGTTTCTTACTTCCAAACTGCCATATCTCGCGAACGGATTGACCAATCCGCAAAATTTCTGTTGCATCTGAAAGCAGAAACTCGCCCGATTACAACGGTATGCGTACTTCTCCCCTAGGCCGTTCTAGTCATTCGTTTCGAGCATCAGAACTGCGAAAATTTTGAGTTTCTCAAGTGTTTCTTACCTCCAAACTGCCATATCCCGCGAACGGATTGACCAATCCGCAAAATTTCTGTTGCATCTGAAAGTAGAAACTCGCCCGATTACAACTGTAGGAGTACTTCTCCCCTAGGCCGTTCTTGTCATTCGTTTCGAGCATCAGAACTGCGAAAATTTTGAGGTTCTCAAGCGTTTCTTATATCCAAACTGCCATATCTCGCGAACGGATTGATCAATCCGCAAAATTTTTGTTGCATCTGAAAGTAGAAACTCGCCCGATTACAACGGTATCCGTACTTTTCCCCTAGGCCGTTCTAGTTACTCGTTTCGAGCATCATAATTGCGAAAATTTTGAGTTTCTCAAGCGTTTCTTACATCCAAACTACCACATCTCGCGAACGGATTGACCAATCCGCAAAATTTCTATTGCATCTGAAAGTAGAAACTCGCCCGATTACAACGGTATGTGTAGTTTTCCCCTAGGCCGTTCTACTTATTCGTTTCGAGCATCAGAACTGCGAAAATTTTGAGTTTCTAAAGCGTTTCTTACATCCAAACGGCCATATCTCGCGAACGGATTGACCAATCCGCAAAATTTCTGTTGCATCTGAAAGTAGAAACTCGCCCGATTACAACGGTATGTGTAGTTTTCCCCTAGGCCGTTCCAGTTATTCGTTTCGAGCATCAGAGCTGCGAAAATTTTGAGTTTCTCAAGCGTTTCTTACCTCCAAACTGCCATATCTCGCGAACGGATTGACCAATCCGCAAAATTTCTATTGCATCTGAAAGTAGAAACTCGCCCGATTACAACGGTATGTGTAGTTTTCCCCTAGGCCGTTCTACTTATTCGTTTCGAGCATCAGAACTGCGAAAATTTTGAGTTTCTAAAGCGTTTCTTACATCCAAACGGCCATATCTCGCGAACGGATTGACCAATCCGCAAAATTTCTGATGCATCTGAAAGTAGAAACTCGCCCGATTACAACGGTATGCGTACTTCTCCCCTAGGCCGTTCTAGTCATTCGTTTCGAGCATCAGAACTGCGAAAATTTTGAGTTTCTAAAGCGTTTCTTACATCCAAACGGCCATATCTCGCGAACGGATTGACCAATCCGCAAAATTTCTGTTGCATTTGAAAGTAGAAACTCGCCCGATTACTACGGTATGCGTACTTCTCCCCTAGGCCGTTCTAGTCATTCGTTTCGAGCATCAGAACTGCGAAAATTTTGAGTTTCTCAAGCGTTTCTTATCTCCAAACTGCCATATCTCACGAACGGATTGACCAATCCGCAAAATTTCTGTTGCATCTGAAAGTAGAAACTCGTCCGATTACAACGGTATGTGTAGTTTTCCCCTAGGCCGTTCCAGTTATTCGTTTCGAGCATCAGAACTGCGAAAATTTTGAGTTTCTCAAGCGTTTCTTACCTCCAAACTGCCATATCTCGCGAACGGATTGACCAATCCGCAAAATTTCTGTTGCATTTGAAAGTAGAAACTCGCCCGATTACAACTGTATGCGTACCTCTCCCCTAGGCCGTTCTAGTCATTCGTTTCGAGCATCAGAACTGCGAAAATTTTGAGGATCTCAAGCGTTTCTTGTCTCCAAACTGCCATATCTCGCGAACGGATTGATCAATCCGCAACATTTTTGTTGCATCTGAAAGTAGAAACTCGCCTGATTACAACGGTATCCGTACTTTTCCCCTAGGCCGTCCTAGTTACTCGTTTCGAGCATCATAACTGCGAAAATTTTGAGTTTCTCAAGCGTTTCTTACATCCAAACTGCTACATCTCGCGAACGGATTGACCAATCCGCAAAATTTCTATTGCATCTGAAAGTAGAAACTCGCCCGATTACAACGGTATGTGTAGTTTTCCCCTAGGCCGTTCTACTTATTCGTTTCGAGCATCAGAGCGGCGAAAATTTTGAGTTTCTAAAGCGTTTCTTACATCCAAACGGCCATATCTCGCGAACGGATTGACCAATCCGCAAAATTTCTGATGCATCTGAAAGTAGATACTCGCCCGATTACAACGGTATGTGTAGTTTTCCCCTAGGCCGTTCTACTTATTCGTTTCGAGCATCAGAACTGCGAAAATTTTGAGGATCTCAAGCGTTTCTTGTCTCCAAACTGCCATATCTCGCGAACGGATTGATCAATCCGCAAAATTTTTGTTGCATCTGAAAGTAGAAACTCGCCCGATTACAACGGTATCCGTACTTTTCCCCTAGGCCGTTCTAGTTACTCGTTTCGAGCATCATAACTGCGAAAATTTTGAGTTTCTCAAGCGTTTCTTACATCCAAACTGCCACATCTCGCGAACGGATTGACCAATCCGCAAAATTTCTATTGCATCTGAAAGTAGATACTCGCCCGATTACAACGGTATGTGTAGTTTTCCCCTAGGCCGTTCTACTTATTCGTTTCGAGCATCAGAACGGCGAAAATTTTGAGTTTCTCAAGCGTTTCTTACTTCCAAACTGCCATATCTCGCGAACGGATTGACCAATCCGCAAAATTTCTCTTGCATCTGAAAGTAGAAACTCGCCCGATTACAACTGTAGGCGTACTTCTCCCCTAGGCCGTTCTAGTCATTCGTTTCGAGCATCAGAACTGCGAAAATTTTGAGGTTCTCAAGCGTTTCTTATCTCCAAACTGCCATATCTCGCGAACGGATTGATCAATCCGCAAAATTTTTGTTGCATCTGAAAGTAGAAACTCGCCCGATTACAACGGTATCCGTACTTTTCCCCTAGGCCGTTCTAGTTACTCGTTTCGAGCATCATAATTTCGAAAATTTTGAGTTTCTCAAGCGTTTCTTACATCCAAACTACCACATCTCGCGAACGGATTGACCAATCCGCAAAATTTCTATTGCATCTGAAAGTAGAAACTCGCCCGATTACAACGGTATGTGTAGTTTTCCCCTAGGCCGTTCTACTTATTCGTTTCGAGCATCAGAACTGCGAAAATTTTGAGTTTCTAAAGCGTTTCTTACATCCAAACGGCCATATCTCGCGAACGGATTGACCAATCCGCAAAATTTCTGTTGCATTTGAAAGTAGAAACTCGCCCGATTACTACGGTATGCGTACTTCTCCCCTAGGCCGTTCTAGTCATTCGTTTCGAGCATCAGAACTGCGAAAATTTTGAGTTTCTCAAGCGTTTCTTATCTCCAAACTGCCATATCTCACGAACGGATTGACCAATCCGCAAAATTTCTGTTGCATCTGAAAGTAGAAACTCGTCCGATTACAACGGTATGTGTAGTTTTCCCCTAGGCCGTTCCAGTTATTCGTTTCGAGCATCAGAACTGCGAAAATTTTGAGTTTCTCAAGCGTTTCTTACCTCCAAACTGCCATATCTCGCGAACGGATTGACCAATCCGCAAAATTTCTGTTGCATTTGAAAGTAGAAACTCGCCCGATTACAACTGTATGCGTACCTCTCCCCTAGGCCGTTCTAGTCATTCGTTTCGAGCATCAGAACTGCGAAAATTTTGAGGATCTCAAGCGTTTCTTGTCTCCAAACTGCCATATCTCGCGAACGGATTGATCAATCCGCAACATTTTTGTTGCATCTGAAAGTAGAAACTCGCCTGATTACAACGGTATCCGTACTTTTCCCCTAGGCCGTCCTAGTTACTCGTTTCGAGCATCATAACTGCGAAAATTTTGAGTTTCTCAAGCGTTTCTTACATCCAAACTGCTACATCTCGCGAACGGATTGACCAATCCGCAAAATTTCTATTGCATCTGAAAGTAGAAACTCGCCCGATTACAACGGTATGTGTAGTTTTCCCCTAGGCCGTTCTACTTATTCGTTTCGAGCATCAGAGCGGCGAAAATTTTGAGTTTCTAAAGCGTTTCTTACATCCAAACGGCCATATCTCGCGAACGGATTGACCAATCCGCAAAATTTCTGATGCATCTGAAAGTAGATACTCGCCCGATTACAACGGTATGTGTAGTTTTCCCCTAGGCCGTTCTACTTATTCGTTTCGAGCATCAGAACTGCGAAAATTTTGAGGATCTCAAGCGTTTCTTGTCTCCAAACTTCCATATCTCGCGAACGGATTGATCAATCCGCAAAATTTTTGTTGCATCTGAAAGTAGAAACTCGCCCGATTACAACGGTATCCGTACTTTTCCCCTAGGCCGTTCTAGTTACTCGTTTCGAGCATCATAACTGCGAAAATTTTGAGTTTCTCAAGCGTTTCTTACATCCAAACTGCCACATCTCGCGAACGGATTGACCAATCCGCAAAATTTCTATTGCATCTGAAAGTAGATACTCGCCCGATTACAACGGTATGTGTAGTTTTCCCCTAGGCCGTTCTACTTATTCGTTTCGAGCATCAGAACGGCGAAAATTTTGAGTTTCTCAAGCGTTTCTTACTTCCAAACTGCCATATCTCGCGAACGGATTGACCAATCCGCAAAATTTCTCTTGCATCTGAAAGTAGAAACTCGCCCGATTACAACTGTAGGCGTACTTCTCCCCTAGGCCGTTCTAGTCATTCGTTTCGAGCATCAGAACTGCGAAAATTTTGAGGTTCTCAAGCGTTTCTTATCTCCAAACTGCCATATCTCGCGAACGGATTGATCAATCCGCAAAATTTTTGTTGCATCTGAAAGTAGAAACTCGCCCGATTACAACGGTATCCGTACTTTTCCCCTAGGCCGTTCTAGTTACTCGTTTCGAGCATCATAATTTCGAAAATTTTGAGTTTCTCAAGCGTTTCTTACATCCAAACTACCACATCTCGCGAACGGATTGACCAATCCGCAAAATTTCTATTGCATCTGAAAGTAGAAACTCGCCCGATTACAACGGTATGTGTAGTTTTCCCCTAGGCCGTTCTACTTATTCGTTTCGAGCATCAGAACTGCGAAAATTTTGAGTTTCTAAAGCGTTTCTTACATCCAAACGGCCATATCTCGCGAACGGATTGACCAATCCGCAAAATTTCTGTTGCATCTGAAAGTAGAAACTCGCCCGATTACAACGGTATGTGTAGTTTTCCCCTAGGCCGTTCCAGTTATTCGTTTCGAGCATCAGAGCTGCGAAAATTTTCAGTTTCTCAAGCGTTTCTTACCTCCAAACTGCCATATCTCGCGAACGGCTTGACCAATCCGCAAAATTTCCATTGCATCTGAAAGTAGAAACTCGCCCGATTACAACGGTATGTGTAGTTTTCCCCTAGGCCGTTCTACTTATTCGTTTCGAGCATCAGAACTGCGAAAATTTTGAGTTTCTAAAGCGTTTCTTTCATCCAAACGGCCATATCTCGCGAACGGATTGACCAATCCGCAAAATTTCTGTTGCATCTGAAAGTAGAAACTCGCCCGATTACTACGGTATGCGTACTTCTCCCCTAGGCCGTTCTAGTCATTCGTTTCGAGCATCAGAACTGCGAAAATTTTGAGTTTCTCAAGCGTTTCTTATCTCCAAACTGCCATATCTCACGAACGGATTGACCAATCCGCAAATTTTCTGTTGCATCTGAAAGTAGAAACTCGTCCGATTACAACGGTATGTGTAGTTTTCCCCTAGGCCGTTCCAGTTATTCGTTTCGAGCATCAGAACTGCGAAAATTTTGAGTTTCTCAAGCGTTTCTTACCTCCAAACTGCCATATCTCGCGAACGGATTGACCAATCCGCAAAATTTCTGTTGCATTTGAAAGTAGAAACTCGCCCGATTACAACTGCATGCGTACCTCTCCCCTAGGCCGTTCTAGTCATTCGTTTCGAGCATCAGAACTGCGAAAATTTTGAGGATCTCAAGCGTTTCTTGTCTCCAAACTGCCATATCTCGCGAACGGATTAATCAATCCGCAAAATTTTTGTTGCGTCTGAAAGTAGAAACTCGCCCGATTACAACGGTATCCGTACTTTTCCCCTAGGCCGTTCTAGTCACTCGTTTCGAGCATCATAACTGCGAAAATTTTGAGTTTCTCAAGCGTTTCTTACATCCAAACTGCAACATCTCCCGAACGGATTGACCAATCCGCAAAATTTCTATTGCATCTGAAAGTAGAAACTCGCCCGATTACAACGGTATGTGTAGTTTTCCCCTAGGCCGTTCTACTTATTCGTTTCGAGCATCAGAACTGCGAAAATTTTGAGTTTCTCAAGCGTTTCTTACCTCCAAACTGCCATATCTCGCGAACGGATTGACCAATCCGCAAAATTTCTATTGCATCTGAAAGTAGAAACTCGCCCGATTACAACTGTAGGCGTACTTCTCCCCTAGGCCGTTCTAGTCATTCGTTTCGAGCATCAGAACTGCGAAAATTTTGAGGTTCTCAAGCGTTTCTTATCAAAAACTGCCATATCTCGCGAACGGATTGATCAATCCGCAAAATTTTTGTTGCATCTGAAAGTAGAAACTCGCCCGATTACAACGGTATCCGTACTTTTCCCCTAGGCCGTTCTAGTTACTCGTTTCGAGCATCATAATTGCGAAAATTTTGAGTTTCTCAAGCGTTTCTTACATCCAAACTACCACATCTCGCGAACGGATTGACCAATCCGCAAAATTTCTATTGCATCTGAAAGTAGAAACTCGCCCGATTACAACGGTATGTGTAGTTTTCCCCTAGGCCGTTCTACTTATTCGTTTCGAGCATCAGAACTGCGAAAATTTTGAGTTTCTAAAGCGTTTCTTACATCCAAACGGCCATATCTCGCGAACGGATTGACCAATCCGCAAAATTTCTGTTGCATCTGAAAGTAGAAACTCGCCCGATTACAACGGTATGTGTAGTTTTCCCCTAGGCCGTTCTAGTTACTCGTTTCGAGCATCATAATTGCGAAAATTTTGAGTTTCTCAAGCGTTTCTTACATCCAAACTACCACATCTCGCGAACGGATTGACCAATCCGCAAAATTTCTATTGCATCTGAAAGTAGAAACTCGCCCGATTACAACGGTATGTGTAGTTTTCCCCTAGGCCGTTCTACTTATTCGTTTCGAGCATCAGGACTGCGAAAATTTTGAGTTTCTAAAGCGTTTCTTACATCCAAACGGCCATATCTCGCGAACGGATTGACCAATCCGCAAAATTTCTGTTGCATCTGAAAGTTGAAACTCGCCCGATTACAACGGTATGTGTAGTTTTCCCCTAGGCCGTTCCAGTTATTCGTTTCGAGCATCAGAGCTGCGAAAATTTTGAGTTTCTCAAGCGTTTCTTACCTCCAAACTGCCATATCTCGCGAACGGATTGACCAATCCGCAAAATTTCTAATGCATCTGAAAGTAGAAACTCGCCCGATTACAACGGTATGTGTAGTTTTCCCCTAGGCCGTTCTACTTATTCGTTTCGAGCATCAGAACTGCGAAAATTTTGAGTTTCTAAAGCGTTTCTTACATCCAAACGGCCATATCTCGCGAACGGATTGACCAATCCGCAAAATTTCTGATGCATCTGAAAGTAGAAACTCGCCCAATTACAACGGTATGCGTACTTCTCCCCTAGGCCGTTCTAGTCATTCGTTTCGAGCATCAGAACTGCTAAAATTTTGAGTTTCTCAAGCGTTTCTTATCTCCAAACTGCCATATCTCACGAACGGATTGACCAATCCGCAAAATTTCTGTTGCATCTGAAAGTAGAAACTCGTCCGATTACAACGGTATGTGTAGTTTTCCCCTAGGCCGTTCCAGTTATTCGTTTCGAGCATCAGAACTGCGAAAATTTTGAGTTTCTCAAGCGTTTCTTACCTCCAAACTGCCATATCTCGCGAACGGATTGACCAATCCGCAAAATTTCTGTTGCATTTGAAAGTAGAAACTCGCCCGATTACAACTGTATGTGTAGTTTTCCCCTAGGCCGTTCTACTTATTCGTTTCGAGCATCAGAACGGCGAAAATTTTGAGTTTCAAAAGCGTTTCTTACATCCAAACGGCCATATCTCGCGAACGGATTGACCAATCCGCAAAATTTCTGATGCATCTGAAAGTAGAAACTCGCCCGATTACAACGGTATGTGTAGTTTTCCCCTAGGCCGTTCTACTTATTCGTTTCGAGCATCAGAACTGCGAAAATTTTGAGTTTCTAAAGCGTTTCTTACATCCAAACGGCCATATCTCGCGAACGGATTGACCAATCCGCAAAATTTCTGTTGCATCTGAAAGTAGAAACTCGCCCGATTACAACGGTATGTGTAGTTTTCCCCTAGGCCGTTCCAGTTATTCGTTTCGAGCATCAGAGCTGCAAAAATTTTGAGTTTCTCAAGCGTTTCTTATCTCCAAACTGCCATATCTCACGAACGGATTGACCAATCCGCAAAATTTCTGTTGCATCTGAAAGTAGAAACTCGTCCGATTACAACGGTATGTGTAGTTTTCCCCTAGGCCGTTCCAGTTATTCGTTTCGAGCATCAGAACTGCGAAAATTTTGAGGATCTCAAGCGTTTCTTGTCTCCAAACTGCCATATCTCGCGAACGGATTAATCAATCCGCAAAATTTTTGTTGCGTCTGAAAGTAGAAACTCGCCCGATTACAACGGTATCCGTACTTT
Source organism: Ptiloglossa arizonensis (assembly GCF_051014685.1). Classification (NCBI taxonomy): domain Eukaryota; kingdom Metazoa; phylum Arthropoda; class Insecta; order Hymenoptera; family Colletidae; genus Ptiloglossa; species Ptiloglossa arizonensis. The sequence continues at coordinate 107,435 of NW_027479034.1, read as the reverse complement.
TCCCCTAGGCCGTTCTAGTCACTCGTTTCGAGCATCATAACTGCGAAAATTTTGAGTTTCTCAAGCGTTTCTTACATCCAAACTGCAACATCTCCCGAACGGATTGACCAATCCGCAAAATTTCTATTGCATCTGAAAGTAGAAACTCGCCCGATTACAACGGTATGTGTAGTTTTCCCCTAGGCCGTTCTACTTATTCGTTTCGAGCATCAGAACTGCGAAAATTTTGAGTTTCTCAAGCGTTTCTTACCTCCAAACTGCCATATCTCGCGAACGGATTGACCAATCCGCAAAATTTCTATTGCATCTGAAAGTAGAAACTCGCCCGATTACAACTGTAGGCGTACTTCTCCCCTAGGCCGTTCTAGTCATTCGTTTCGAGCATCAGAACTGCGAAAATTTTGAGGTTCTCAAGCGTTTCTTATCAAAAACTGCCATATCTCGCGAACGGATTGATCAATCCGCAAAATTTTTGTTGCATCTGAAAGTAGAAACTCGCCCGATTACAACGGTATCCGTACTTTTCCCCTAGGCCGTTCTAGTTACTCGTTTCGAGCATCATAATTGCGAAAATTTTGAGTTTCTCAAGCGTTTCTTACATCCAAACTACCACATCTCGCGAACGGATTGACCAATCCGCAAAATTTCTATTGCATCTGAAAGTAGAAACTCGCCCGATTACAACGGTATGTGTAGTTTTCCCCTAGGCCGTTCTACTTATTCGTTTCGAGCATCAGAACTGCGAAAATTTTGAGTTTCTAAAGCGTTTCTTACATCCAAACGGCCATATCTCGCGAACGGATTGACCAATCCGCAAAATTTCTGTTGCATCTGAAAGTAGAAACTCGCCCGATTACAACGGTATGTGTAGTTTTCCCCTAGGCCGTTCTAGTTACTCGTTTCGAGCATCATAATTGCGAAAATTTTGAGTTTCTCAAGCGTTTCTTACATCCAAACTACCACATCTCGCGAACGGATTGACCAATCCGCAAAATTTCTATTGCATCTGAAAGTAGAAACTCGCCCGATTACAACGGTATGTGTAGTTTTCCCCTAGGCCGTTCTACTTATTCGTTTCGAGCATCAGGACTGCGAAAATTTTGAGTTTCTAAAGCGTTTCTTACATCCAAACGGCCATATCTCGCGAACGGATTGACCAATCCGCAAAATTTCTGTTGCATCTGAAAGTTGAAACTCGCCCGATTACAACGGTATGTGTAGTTTTCCCCTAGGCCGTTCCAGTTATTCGTTTCGAGCATCAGAGCTGCGAAAATTTTGAGTTTCTCAAGTGTTTCTTACCTCCAAACTGCCATATCTCGCGAACGGATTGACCAATCCGCAAAATTTCTATTGCATCTGAAAGTAGAAACTCGCCCGATTACAACGGTATGTGTAGTTTTCCCCTAGGCCGTTCTACTTATTCGTTTCGAGCATCAGAACTGCAAAAATTTTGAGTTTCTAAAGCGTTTCTTACATCCAAACGGCCATATCTCGCGAACGGATTGACCAATCCGCAAAATTTCTGATGCATCTGAAAGTAGAAACTCGCCCAATTACAACGGTATGCGTACTTCTCCCCTAGGCCGTTCTAGTCATTCGTTTCGAGCATCAGAACTGCTAAAATTTTGAGTTTCTCAAGCGTTTCTTATCTCCAAACTGCCATATCTCACGAACGGATTGACCAATCCGCAAAATTTCTGTTGCATCTGAAAGTAGAAACTCGTCCGATTACAACGGTATGTGTAGTTTTCCCCTAGGCCGTTCCAGTTATTCGTTTCGAGCATCAGAACTGCGAAAATTTTGAGTTTCTCAAGCGTTTCTTACCTCCAAACTGCCATATCTCGCGAACGGATTGACCAATCCGCAAAATTTCTGTTGCATTTGAAAGTAGAAACTCGCCCGATTACAACTGTATGTGTAGTTTTCCCCTAGGCCGTTCTACTTATTCGTTTCGAGCATCAGAACGGCGAAAATTTTGAGTTTCAAAAGCGTTTCTTACATCCAAACGGCCATATCTCGCGAACGGATTGACCAATCCGCAAAATTTCTGATGCATCTGAAAGTAGAAACTCGCCCGATTACAACGGTATGTGTAGTTTTCCCCTAGGCCGTTCTACTTATTCGTTTCGAGCATCAGAACTGCGAAAATTTTGAGTTTCTAAAGCGTTTCTTACATCCAAACGGCCATATCTCGCGAACGGATTGACCAATCCGCAAAATTTCTGTTGCATCTGAAAGTAGAAACTCGCCCGATTACAACGGTATGTGTAGTTTTCCCCTAGGCCGTTCCAGTTATTCGTTTCGAGCATCAGAGCTGCAAAAATTTTGAGTTTCTCAAGCGTTTCTTACCTCCAAACTGCCATATCTCGCGAACGGATTGACCAATCCGCAAAATTTCTATTGCATCTGAAAGTAGAAACTCGCCCGAATACAACGGTATGTGTAGTTTTCCCCTAGGCCGTTCTACTTATTCGTTTCGAGCATCAGAACTGCGAAAATTTTGAGTTTCTAAAGCGTTTCTTACATCCAAACGGCCATATCTCGCGAACGGATTGACCAATCCGCAAAATTTCTGATGCATCAGAAAGTAGAAACTCGCCCGATTACAACGGTATGCGTACTTCTCCCCTAGGCCGTTCTAGTCATTCGTTTCGAGCATCAGAACTGCGAAAATTTTGAGTTTCTAAAGCGTTTCTTACATCCAAACGGCCATATCTCGCGAACGGATTGACCAATCCGCAAAATTTCTGTTGCATTTGAAAGTAGAAACTCGCCCGATTACTACGGTATGCGTACTTCTCCCCTAGGCCGTTCTAGTCATTCGTTTCGAGCATCAGAACTGCGAAAATTTTGAGTTTCTCAAGCGTTTCTTATCTCCAAACTGCCATATCTCACGAACGGATTGACCAATCCGCAAAATTTCTGTTGCATCTGAAAGTAGAAACTCGTCCGATTACAACGGTATGTGTAGTTTTCCCCTAGGCCGTTCCAGTTATTCGTTTCGAGCATCAGAACTGCGAAAATTTTGAGTTTCTCAAGCGTTTCTTACCTCCAAACTGCCATATCTCGCGAACGGATTGACCAATCCGCAAAATTTCTGTTGCATTTGAAAGTAGAAACTCGCCCGATTACAAATGTATGCGTACCTCTCCCCTAGGCCGTTCTAGTCATTCGTTTCGAGCATCAGAACTGCGAAAATTTTGAGGATCTCAAGCGTTTCTTGTCTCCAAACTGCCATATCTCGCGAACGGATTGACCAATCCGCAAAATTTCTGATGCATCAGAAAGTAGAAACTCGCCCGATTACAACGGTATGCGTACTTCTCCCCTAGGCCGTTCTAGTCATTCGTTTCGAGCATCAGAACTGCGAAAATTTTGAGTTTCTAAAGCGTTTCTTACATCCAAACGGCCATATCTCGCGAACGGATTGACCAATCCGCAAAATTTCTGTTGCATTTGAAAGTAGAAACTCGCCCGATTACTACGGTATGCGTACTTCTCCCCTAGGCCGTTCTAGTCATTCGTTTCGAGCATCAGAACTGCGAAAATTTTGAGTTTCTCAAGCGTTTCTTATCTCCAAACTGCCATATCTCACGAACGGATTGACCAATCCGCAAAATTTCTGTTGCATCTGAAAGTAGAAACTCGTCCGATTACAACGGTATGTGTAGTTTTCCCCTAGGCCGTTCCAGTTATTCGTTTCGAGCATCAGAACTGCGAAAATTTTGAGTTTCTCAAGCGTTTCTTACCTCCAAACTGCCATATCTCGCGAACGGATTGACCAATCCGCAAAATTTCTGTTGCATTTGAAAGTAGAAACTCGCCCGATTACAAATGTATGCGTACCTCTCCCCTAGGCCGTTCTAGTCATTCGTTTCGAGCATCAGAACTGCGAAAATTTTGAGGATCTCAAGCGTTTCTTGTCTCCAAACTGCCATATCTCGCGAACGGATTGACCAATCCGCAAAATTTCTGATGCATCAGAAAGTAGAAACTCGCCCGATTACAACGGTATGCGTACTTCTCCCCTAGGCCGTTCTAGTCATTCGTTTCGAGCATCAGAACTGCGAAAATTTTGAGTTTCTAAAGCGTTTCTTACATCCAAACGGCCATATCTCGCGAACGGATTGACCAATCCGCAAAATTTCTGTTGCATCTGAAAGTTGAAACTCGCCCGATTACAACGGTATGTGTAGTTTTCCCCTAGGCCGTTCCAGTTATTCGTTTCGAGCATCAGAGCTGCGAAAATTTTGAGTTTCTCAAGTGTTTCTTACCTCCAAACTGCCATATCTCGCGAACGGATTGACCAATCCGCAAAATTTCTATTGCATCTGAAAGTAGAAACTCGCCCGATTACAACGGTATGTGTAGTTTTCCCCTAGGCCGTTCTACTTATTCGTTTCGAGCATCAGAACTGCAAAAATTTTGAGTTTCTAAAGCGTTTCTTACATCCAAACGGCCATATCTCGCGAACGGATTGACCAATCCGCAAAATTTCTGATGCATCTGAAAGTAGAAACTCGCCCAATTACAACGGTATGCGTACTTCTCCCCTAGGCCGTTCTAGTCATTCGTTTCGAGCATCAGAACTGCTAAAATTTTGAGTTTCTCAAGCGTTTCTTATCTCCAAACTGCCATATCTCACGAACGGATTGACCAATCCGCAAAATTTCTGTTGCATCTGAAAGTAGAAACTCGTCCGATTACAACGGTATGTGTAGTTTTCCCCTAGGCCGTTCCAGTTATTCGTTTCGAGCATCAGAACTGCGAAAATTTTGAGTTTCTCAAGCGTTTCTTACCTCCAAACTGCCATATCTCGCGAACGGATTGACCAATCCGCAAAATTTCTGTTGCATTTGAAAGTAGAAACTCGCCCGATTACAACTGTATGTGTAGTTTTCCCCTAGGCCGTTCTACTTATTCGTTTCGAGCATCAGAACGGCGAAAATTTTGAGTTTCAAAAGCGTTTCTTACATCCAAACGGCCATATCTCGCGAACGGATTGACCAATCCGCAAAATTTCTGATGCATCTGAAAGTAGAAACTCGCCCGATTACAACGGTATGTGTAGTTTTCCCCTAGGCCGTTCTACTTATTCGTTTCGAGCATCAGAACTGCGAAAATTTTGAGTTTCTAAAGCGTTTCTTACATCCAAACGGCCATATCTCGCGAACGGATTGACCAATCCGCAAAATTTCTGTTGCATCTGAAAGTAGAAACTCGCCCGATTACAACGGTATGTGTAGTTTTCCCCTAGGCCGTTCCAGTTATTCGTTTCGAGCATCAGAGCTGCAAAAATTTTGAGTTTCTCAAGCGTTTCTTACCTCCAAACTGCCATATCTCGCGAACGGATTGACCAATCCGCAAAATTTCTATTGCATCTGAAAGTAGAAACTCGCCCGAATACAACGGTATGTGTAGTTTTCCCCTAGGCCGTTCTACTTATTCGTTTCGAGCATCAGAACTGCGAAAATTTTGAGTTTCTAAAGCGTTTCTTACATCCAAACGGCCATATCTCGCGAACGGATTGACCAATCCGCAAAATTTCTGATGCATCAGAAAGTAGAAACTCGCCCGATTACAACGGTATGCGTACTTCTCCCCTAGGCCGTTCTAGTCATTCGTTTCGAGCATCAGAACTGCGAAAATTTTGAGTTTCTAAAGCGTTTCTTACATCCAAACGGCCATATCTCGCGAACGGATTGACCAATCCGCAAAATTTCTGTTGCATTTGAAAGTAGAAACTCGCCCGATTACTACGGTATGCGTACTTCTCCCCTAGGCCGTTCTAGTCATTCGTTTCGAGCATCAGAACTGCGAAAATTTTGAGTTTCTCAAGCGTTTCTTATCTCCAAACTGCCATATCTCACGAACGGATTGACCAATCCGCAAAATTTCTGTTGCATCTGAAAGTAGAAACTCGTCCGATTACAACGGTATGTGTAGTTTTCCCCTAGGCCGTTCCAGTTATTCGTTTCGAGCATCAGAACTGCGAAAATTTTGAGTTTCTCAAGCGTTTCTTACCTCCAAACTGCCATATCTCGCGAACGGATTGACCAATCCGCAAAATTTCTGTTGCATTTGAAAGTAGAAACTCGCCCGATTACAAATGTATGCGTACCTCTCCCCTAGGCCGTTCTAGTCATTCGTTTCGAGCATCAGAACTGCGAAAATTTTGAGGATCTCAAGCGTTTCTTGTCTCCAAACTGCCATATCTCGCGAACGGATTGACCAATCCGCAAAATTTCTGATGCATCAGAAAGTAGAAACTCGCCCGATTACAACGGTATGCGTACTTCTCCCCTAGGCCGTTCTAGTCATTCGTTTCGAGCATCAGAACTGCGAAAATTTTGAGTTTCTAAAGCGTTTCTTACATCCAAACGGCCATATCTCGCGAACGGATTGACCAATCCGCAAAATTTCTGTTGCATTTGAAAGTAGAAACTCGCCCGATTACTACGGTATGCGTACTTCTCCCCTAGGCCGTTCTAGTCATTCGTTTCGAGCATCAGAACTGCGAAAATTTTGAGTTTCTCAAGCGTTTCTTATCTCCAAACTGCCATATCTCACGAACGGATTGACCAATCCGCAAAATTTCTGTTGCATCTGAAAGTAGAAACTCGTCCGATTACAACGGTATGTGTAGTTTTCCCCTAGGCCGTTCCAGTTATTCGTTTCGAGCATCAGAACTGCGAAAATTTTGAGGATCTCAAGCGTTTCTTGTCTCCAAACTGCCATATCTCGCGAACGGATTAATCAATCCGCAAAATTTTTGTTGCGTCTGAAAGTAGAAACTCGCCCGATTACAACGGTATCCGTACTTTTCCCCTAGGCCGTTCTAGTCACTCGTTTCGAGCATCATAACTGCGAAAATTTTGAGTTTCTCAAGCGTTTCTTACATCCAAACTGCAACATCTCCCGAACGGATTGACCAATCCGCAAAATTTCTATTGCATCTGAAAGTAGAAACTCGCCCGATTACAACGGTATGTGTAGTTTTCCCCTAGGCCGTTCTACTTATTCGTTTCGAGCATCAGAACTGCGAAAATTTTGAGTTTCTCAAGCGTTTCTTACCTCCAAACTGCCATATCTCGCGAACGGATTGACCAATCCGCAAAATTTCTATTGCATCTGAAAGTAGAAACTCGCCCGATTACAACTGTAGGCGTACTTCTCCCCTAGGCCGTTCTAGTCATTCGTTTCGAGCATCAGAACTGCGAAAATTTTGAGGTTCTCAAGCGTTTCTTATCAAAAACTGCCATATCTCGCGAACGGATTGATCAATCCGCAAAATTTTTGTTGCATCTGAAAGTAGAAACTCGCCCGATTACAACGGTATCCGTACTTTTCCCCTAGGCCGTTCTAGTTACTCGTTTCGAGCATCATAATTGCGAAAATTTTGAGTTTCTCAAGCGTTTCTTACATCCAAACTACCACATCTCGCGAACGGATTGACCAATCCGCAAAATTTCTATTGCATCTGAAAGTAGAAACTCGCCCGATTACAACGGTATGTGTAGTTTTCCCCTAGGCCGTTCTACTTATTCGTTTCGAGCATCAGAACTGCGAAAATTTTGAGTTTCTAAAGCGTTTCTTACATCCAAACGGCCATATCTCGCGAACGGATTGACCAATCCGCAAAATTTCTGTTGCATCTGAAAGTAGAAACTCGCCCGATTACAACGGTATGTGTAGTTTTCCCCTAGGCCGTTCTAGTTACTCGTTTCGAGCATCATAATTGCGAAAATTTTGAGTTTCTCAAGCGTTTCTTACATCCAAACTACCACATCTCGCGAACGGATTGACCAATCCGCAAAATTTCTATTGCATCTGAAAGTAGAAACTCGCCCGATTACAACGGTATGTGTAGTTTTCCCCTAGGCCGTTCTACTTATTCGTTTCGAGCATCAGGACTGCGAAAATTTTGAGTTTCTAAAGCGTTTCTTACATCCAAACGGCCATATCTCGCGAACGGATTGACCAATCCGCAAAATTTCTGTTGCATCTGAAAGTTGAAACTCGCCCGATTACAACGGTATGTGTAGTTTTCCCCTAGGCCGTTCCAGTTATTCGTTTCGAGCATCAGAGCTGCGAAAATTTTGAGTTTCTCAAGCGTTTCTTACCTCCAAACTGCCATATCTCGCGAACGGATTGACCAATCCGCAAAATTTCTATTGCATCTGAAAGTAGAAACTCGCCCGATTACAACGGTATGTGTAGTTTTCCCCTAGGCCGTTCTACTTATTCGTTTCGAGCATCAGAACTGCGAAAATTTTGAGTTTCTAAAGCGTTTCTTACATCCAAACGGCCATATCTCGCGAACGGATTGACCAATCCGCAAAATTTCTGATGCATCTGAAAGTAGAAACTCGCCCAATTACAACGGTATGCGTACTTCTCCCCTAGGCCGTTCTAGTCATTCGTTTCGAGCATCAGAACTGCTAAAATTTTGAGTTTCTCAAGCGTTTCTTATCTCCAAACTGCCATATCTCACGAACGGATTGACCAATCCGCAAAATTTCTGTTGCATCTGAAAGTAGAAACTCGTCCGATTACAACGGTATGTGTAGTTTTCCCCTAGGCCGTTCCAGTTATTCGTTTCGAGCATCAGAACTGCGAAAATTTTGAGTTTCTCAAGCGTTTCTTACCTCCAAACTGCCATATCTCGCGAACGGATTGACCAATCCGCAAAATTTCTGTTGCATTTGAAAGTAGAAACTCGCCCGATTACAACTGTATGTGTAGTTTTCCCCTAGGCCGTTCTACTTATTCGTTTCGAGCATCAGAACGGCGAAAATTTTGAGTTTCAAAAGCGTTTCTTACATCCAAACGGCCATATCTCGCGAACGGATTGACCAATCCGCAAAATTTCTGATGCATCTGAAAGTAGAAACTCGCCCGATTACAACGGTATGTGTAGTTTTCCCCTAGGCCGTTCTACTTATTCGTTTCGAGCATCAGAACTGCGAAAATTTTGAGTTTCTAAAGCGTTTCTTACATCCAAACGGCCATATCTCGCGAACGGATTGACCAATCCGCAAAATTTCTGTTGCATCTGAAAGTAGAAACTCGCCCGATTACAACGGTATGTGTAGTTTTCCCCTAGGCCGTTCCAGTTATTCGTTTCGAGCATCAGAGCTGCAAAAATTTTGAGTTTCTCAAGCGTTTCTTATCTCCAAACTGCCATATCTCACGAACGGATTGACCAATCCGCAAAATTTCTGTTGCATCTGAAAGTAGAAACTCGTCCGATTACAACGGTATGTGTAGTTTTCCCCTAGGCCGTTCCAGTTATTCGTTTCGAGCATCAGAACTGCGAAAATTTTGAGGATCTCAAGCGTTTCTTGTCTCCAAACTGCCATATCTCGCGAACGGATTAATCAATCCGCAAAATTTTTGTTGCGTCTGAAAGTAGAAACTCGCCCGATTACAACGGTATCCGTACTTTTCCCCTAGGCCGTTCTAGTCACTCGTTTCGAGCATCATAACTGCGAAAATTTTGAGTTTCTCAAGCGTTTCTTACATCCAAACTGCAACATCTCCCGAACGGATTGACCAATCCGCAAAATTTCTATTGCATCTGAAAGTAGAAACTCGCCCGATTACAACGGTATGTGTAGTTTTCCCCTAGGCCGTTCTACTTATTCGTTTCGAGCATCAGAACTGCGAAAATTTTGAGTTTCTCAAGCGTTTCTTACCTCCAAACTGCCATATCTCGCGAACGGATTGACCAATCCGCAAAATTTCTATTGCATCTGAAAGTAGAAACTCGCCCGATTACAACTGTAGGCGTACTTCTCCCCTAGGCCGTTCTAGTCATTCGTTTCGAGCATCAGAACTGCGAAAATTTTGAGGTTCTCAAGCGTTTCTTATCAAAAACTGCCATATCTCGCGAACGGATTGATCAATCCGCAAAATTTTTGTTGCATCTGAAAGTAGAAACTCGCCCGATTACAACGGTATCCGTACTTTTCCCCTAGGCCGTTCTAGTTACTCGTTTCGAGCATCATAATTGCGAAAATTTTGAGTTTCTCAAGCGATTCTTACATCCAAACTACCACATCTCGCGAACGGATTGACCAATCCGCAAAATTTCTATTGCATCTGAAAGTAGAAACTCGCCCGATTACAACGGTATGTGTAGTTTTCCCCTAGGCCGTTCTACTTATTCGTTTCGAGCATCAGAACTGCGAAAATTTTGAGTTTCTAAAGCGTTTCTTACATCCAAACGGCCATATCTCGCGAACGGATTGACCAATCCGCAAAATTTCTGTTGCATCTGAAAGTAGAAACTCGCCCGATTACAACGGTATGTGTAGTTTTCCCCTAGGCCGTTCTAGTTACTCGTTTCGAGCATCATAATTGCGAAAATTTTGAGTTTCTCAAGCGTTTCTTACATCCAAACTACCACATCTCGCGAACGGATTGACCAATCCGCAAAATTTCTATTGCATCTGAAAGTAGAAACTCGCCCGATTACAACGGTATGTGTAGTTTTCCCCTAGGCCGTTCTACTTATTCGTTTCGAGCATCAGGACTGCGAAAATTTTGAGTTTCTAAAGCGTTTCTTACATCCAAACGGCCATATCTCGCGAACGGATTGACCAATCCGCAAAATTTCTGTTGCATCTGAAAGTTGAAACTCGCCCGATTACAACGGTATGTGTAGTTTTCCCCTAGGCCGTTCCAGTTATTCGTTTCGAGCATCAGAGCTGCGAAAATTTTGAGTTTCTCAAGTGTTTCTTACCTCCAAACTGCCATATCTCGCGAACGGATTGACCAATCCGCAAAATTTCCATTGCATCTGAAAGTAGAAACTCGCCCGATTACAACGGTATGTGTAGTTTTCCCCTAGGCCGTTCTACTTATTCGTTTCGAGCATCAGAACTGCAAAAATTTTGAGTTTCTAAAGCGTTTCTTACATCCAAACGGCCATATCTCGCGAACGGATTGACCAATCCGCAAAATTTCTGATGCATCTGAAAGTAGAAACTCGCCCAATTACAACGGTATGCGTACTTCTCCCCTAGGCCGTTCTAGTCATTCGTTTCGAGCATCAGAACTGCTAAAATTTTGAGTTTCTCAAGCGTTTCTTATCTCCAAACTGCCATATCTCACGAACGGATTGACCAATCCGCAAAATTTCTGTTGCATCTGAAAGTAGAAACTCGTCCGATTACAACGGTATGTGTAGTTTTCCCCTAGGCCGTTCCAGTTATTCGTTTCGAGCATCAGAACTGCGAAAATTTTGAGTTTCTCAAGCGTTTCTTACCTCCAAACTGCCATATCTCGCGAACGGATTGACCAATCCGCAAAATTTCTGTTGCATTTGAAAGTAGAAACTCGCCCGATTACAACTGTATGTGTAGTTTTCCCCTAGGCCGTTCTACTTATTCGTTTCGAGCATCAGAACGGCGAAAATTTTGAGTTTCAAAAGCGTTTCTTACATCCAAACGGCCATATCTCGCGAACGGATTGACCAATCCGCAAAATTTCTGATGCATCTGAAAGTAGAAACTCGCCCGATTACAACGGTATGTGTAGTTTTCCCCTAGGCCGTTCTACTTATTCGTTTCGAGCATCAGAACTGCGAAAATTTTGAGTTTCTAAAGCGTTTCTTACATCCAAACGGCCATATCTCGCGAACGGATTGACCAATCCGCAAAATTTCTGTTGCATCTGAAAGTAGAAACTCGCCCGATTACAACGGTATGTGTAGTTTTCCCCTAGGCCGTTCCAGTTATTCGTTTCGAGCATCAGAACTGCGAAAATTTTGAGTTTCTCAAGCGTTTCTTACCTCCAAACTGCCATATCTCGCGAACGGATTGACCAATCCGCAAAATTTCTGTTGCATTTGAAAGTAGAAACTCGCCCGATTACAAATGTATGCGTACCTCTCCCCTAGGCCGTTCTAGTCATTCGTTTCGAGCATCAGAACTGCGAAAATTTTGAGGATCTCAAGCGTTTCTTGTCTCCAAACTGCCATATCTCGCGAACGGATTGACCAATCCGCAAAATTTCTGTTGCATTTGAAAGTAGAAACTCGCCCGATTACAACTGTATGCGTACTTCTCCCCTAGGCCGTTCTAGTCATTCGTTTCGAGCATCAGAACTGCGAAAATTTTGAGGTTCTCAAGCGTTTCTTATCTCCAAACTGCCATATCTCGCGAACGGATTGATCAATCCGCAAAATTTTTGTTGCATCTGACAGTAGAAACTCGCCCGATTACAACGGTATCCGTACTTTTCCCCTCGGCCGTTCTAGTTACTCGTTTCGAGCATCATAATTGCGAAAATTTTGAGTTTCTCAAGCGTTTCTTACATCCAAACTGCCACATCTCGCGAACGGATTGACCAATCCGCAAAATTTCTATTGCATCTGAAAGTAGAAACACGCCCGATTACAACGGTATGTGTAGTTTTCCCCTAGGCCGTTCTACTTATTCGTTTCGAGCATCAGAACTGCGAAAATTTTGAGGATCTCAAGCGTTTCTTGTCTCCAAACTGCCATATCTCGCGAAAGGATTGATCAATCCGCAAAATTTTTGTTGCATCTGAAAGTAGAAACTCGCCCGATTACAACGGTATCCGTACTTTTCCCCTAGGCCGTTCTAGTTACTCGTTTCGAGCATCATAACTGCGAAAATTTTGAGTTTCTCAAGCGTTTCTTACATCCAAACTGCCACATCTCGCGAACGGATTGACCAATCCGCAAAATTTCTATTGCATCTGAAAGTAGAAACTCGCCCGATTACAACGGTATGTGTAGTTTTCCCCTAGGCCGTTCTACTTATTCGTTTCGAGCATCAGAACGGCGAAAATTTTGAGTTTCTAAAGCGTTTCTTACATCCAAACGGCCATATATCGCGAACGGATTGACCAATCCGCAAAATTTCTGTTGCATTTGAAAGTAGAAACTCGCCCGATTACAACTGTATGCGTACTTCTCCCCTAGGCCGTTCTAGTCATTCGTTTCGAGCATCAGAACTGCGAAAATTTTGAGGTTCTCAAGCGTTTCTTATCTCCAAACTGCCATATCTCGCGAACGGATTGATCAATCCGCAAAATTTTTGTTGCATCTGACAGTAGAAACTCGCCCGATTACAACGGTATCCGTACTTTTCCCCTCGGCCGTTCTAGTTACTCGTTTCGAGCATCATAATTGCGAAAATTTTGAGTTTCTCAAGCGTTTCTTACATCCAAACTGCCACATCTCGCGAACGGATTGACCAATCCGCAAAATTTCTATTGCATCTGAAAGTAGAAACACGCCCGATTACAACGGTAAGTGTAGTTTTCCCCTAGGCCGTTCTACTTATTCGTTTCGAGCATCAGAACTGCGAAAATTTTGAGGATCTCAAGCGTTTCTTGTCTCCAAACTGCCATATCTCGCGAAAGGATTGATCAATCCGCAAAATTTTTGTTGCATCTGAAAGTAGAAACTCGCCCGATTACAACGGTATCCGTACTTTTCCCCTAGGCCGTTCTAGTTACTCGTTTCGAGCATCATAACTGCGAAAATTTTGAGTTTCTCAAGCGTTTCTTACATCCAAACTGCCACATCTCGCGAACGGATTGACCAATCCGCAAAATTTCTATTGCATCTGAAAGTAGAAACTCGCCCGATTACAACGGTATGTGTAGTTTTCCCCTAGGCCGTTCTACTTATTCGTTTCGAGCATCAGAACGGCGAAAATTTTGAGTTTCTAAAGCGTTTCTTACATCCAAACGGCCATATATCGCGAACGGATTGACCAATCCGCAAAATTTCTGATGCATTTGAAAGTAGAAACTCGCCCGATTACAACTGTATGCGTACTTCTCCCCTAGGCCGTTCTAGTCATTCGTTTCGAGCATCAGAACTGCGAAAATTTTGAGGTTCTCAAGCGTTTCTTATCTCCAAACTGCCATATCTCGCGAACGGATTGATCAATCCGCAAAATTTTTGTTGCATCTGACAGTAGAAACTCGCCCGATTACAACGGTATCCGTACTTTTCCCCTAGGCCGTTCTAGTTACTCGTTTCGAGCATCATAATTGCGAAAATTTTGAGTTTCTCAAGCGTTTCTGACATCCAAACTGCCACATCTCGCGAACGGATTGACCAATCCGCAAAATTTCTATTGCATCTGAAAGTAGAAACACGCCCGATTACAACGGTATGTGTAGTTTTCCCCTAGGCCGTTCTACTTATTCGTTTCGAGCATCAGAACGGCGAAAATTTTGAGTTTCTAAAGCGTTTCTTACATCCAAACGGCCATATCTCGCGAACGGATTGACCAATCCGCAAAATTTCTGTTGCATCTGAAAGTAGAAACTCGCCCGATTACAACGGTATGTGTAGTTTTCCCCTAGGCCGTTCCAGTTATTCGTTTCGAGCATCAGAACTGCGAAAATTTTGAGTTTCTCAAACGTTTCTTACCTCCAAACTGCCATATCTCGCGAACGGATTGACCAATCCGCAAAATTTCTCTTGCATCTGAAAGTAGAAACTCGCCCGATTACAACTGTAGGCGTACTTCTCCCCTAGGCCGTTCTACTTATTCGTTTCGAGCATCAGAACGGCGAAAATTTTGAGTTTCAAAAGCGTTTCTTACATCCAAACGGCCATATCTCGCGAACGGATTGACCAATCCGCAAAATTTCTGTTGCATTTGAAAGTAGAAACTCGCCCGATTACAACTGTATGCGTACTTCTCCCCTAGGCCGTTCTAGTCATTCGTTTCGAGCATCAGAACTGCGAAAATTTTGAGGTTCTCAAGCGTTTCTTATCTCCAAACTGCCATATCTCGCGAACGGATTGATCAATCCGCAAAATTTTTGTTGCATCTGACAGTAGAAACTCGCCCGATTACAACGGTATCCGTACTTTTCCCCTCGGCCGTTCTAGTTACTCGTTTCGAGCATCATAATTGCGAAAATTTTGAGTTTCTCAAGCGTTTCTTACATCCAAACTGCCACATCTCGCGAACGGATTGACCAATCCGCAAAATTTCTATTGCATCTGAAAGTAGAAACACGCCCGATTACAACGGTAAGTGTAGTTTTCCCCTAGGCCGTTCTACTTATTCGTTTCGAGCATCAGAACTGCGAAAATTTTGAGGATCTCAAGCGTTTCTTGTCTCCAAACTGCCATATCTCGCGAAAGGATTGATCAATCCGCAAAATTTTTGTTGCATCTGAAAGTAGAAACTCGCCCGATTACAACGGTATCCGTACTTTTCCCCTAGGCCGTTCTAGTTACTCGTTTCGAGCATCATAACTGCGAAAATTTTGAGTTTCTCAAGCGTTTCTTACATCCAAACTGCCACATCTCGCGAACGGATTGACCAATCCGCAAAATTTCTATTGCATCTGAAAGTAGAAACTCGCCCGATTACAACGGTATGTGTAGTTTTCCCCTAGGCCGTTCTACTTATTCGTTTCGAGCATCAGAACGGCGAAAATTTTGAGTTTCTAAAGCGTTTCTTACATCCAAACGGGCATATATCGCGAACGGATTGACCAATCCGCAAAATTTCTGATGCATTTGAAAGTAGAAACTCGCCCGATTACAACTGTATGCGTACTTCTCCCCTAGGCCGTTCTAGTCATTCGTTTCGAGCATCAGAACTGCGAAAATTTTGAGGTTCTCAAGCGTTTCTTATCTCCAAACTGCCATATCTCGCGAACGGATTGATCAATCCGCAAAATTTTTGTTGCATCTGACAGTAGAAACTCGCCCGATTACAACGGTATCCGTACTTTTCCCCTAGGCCGTTCTAGTTACTCGTTTAGAGCATCATAATTGCGAAAATTTTGAGTTTCTCAAGCGTTTCTGACATCCAAACTGCCACATCTCGCGAACGGATTGACCAATCCGCAAAATTTCTATTGCATCTGAAAGTAGAAACACGCCCGATTACAACGGTATGTGTAGTTTTCCCCTAGGCCGTTCTACTTATTCGTTTCGAGCATCAGAACTGCGAAAATTTTGAGGATCTCAAGCGTTTCTTGTCTCCAAACTGCCATATCTCGCGAACGGATTGATCAATCCGCAAAATTTTTGTTGCATCTGAAAGTAGAAACTCGCCCGATTACAACGGTATCCGTACTTTTCCCCTAGGCCGTTCTAGTTACTCGTTTCGAGCATCATAACTGCGAAAATTTTGAGTTTCTCAAGCGTTTCTTACATCCAAACTGCCACATCTCGCGAACGGATTGACCAATCCTCAAAATTTCTATTGCATCTGAAAGTAGAAACTCGCCCGATTACAACGGTATGTGTAGTTTTCCCCTAGGCCGTTCTACTTATTCGTTTCGAGCATCAGAACGGCGAAAATTTTGAGTTTCTAAAGCGTTTCTTACATCCAAACGGCCATATCTCGCGAACGGATTGACCAATCCGCAAAATTTCTGTTGCATCTGAAAGTAGAAACTCGCCCGATTACAACGGTATGTGTAGTTTTCCCCTAGGCCGTTCCAGTTATTCGTTTCGAGCATCAGAACTGCGAAAATTTTGAGTTTCTCAAACGTTTCTTACCTCCAAACTGCCATATCTCGCGAACGGATTGACCAATTCGCAAAATTTCTCTTGCATCTGAAAGTAGAAACTCGCCCGATTACAACTGTAGGCGTACTTCTCCCCTAGGCCGTTCTAGTCATTCGTTTCGAGTATCAGAACTGCGAAAATTTTGAGTTTCAAAAGCGTTTCTTACATCCAAACGGCCATATCTCGCGAACGGATTGACCAATCCGCAAAATTTCTGATGCATCTGAAAGTAGAAACTCGCCCGATTACAACGGTATGTGTAGTTTTCCCCTAGGCCGTTCTACTTATTCGTTTCGAGCATCAGAACGGCGAAAATTTTGAGTTTCTAAAGCGTTTCTTACATCCAAACGGCCATATCTCGCGAACGGATTGACCAATCCGCAAAATTTCTGTTGCATCTGAAAGTAGAAACTCGCCCGATTACAACGGTATGTGTAGTTTTCCCCTAGGCCGTTCCAGTTATTCGTTTCGAGCATCAGAACTGCGAAAATTTTGAGTTTCTCAAACGTTTCTTACCTCCAAACTGCCATATCTCGCGAACGGATTGACCAATCCGCAAAATTTCTCTTGCATCTGAAAGTAGAAACTCGCCCGATTACAACTGTAGGCGTACTTCTCCCCTAGGCCGTTCTACTTATTCGTTTCGAGCATCAGAACGGCGAAAATTTTGAGTTTCAAAAGCGTTTCTTACATCCAAACGGCCATATCTCGCGAACGGATTGACCAATCCGCAAAATTTCTGTTGCATTTGAAAGTAGAAACTCGCCCGATTACAACTGTATGCGTACTTCTCCCCTAGGCCGTTCTAGTCATTCGTTTCGAGCATCAGAACTGCGAAAATTTTGAGGTTCTCAAGCGTTTCTTATCTCCAAACTGCCATATCTCGCGAACGGATTGATCAATCCGCAAAATTTTTGTTGCATCTGACAGTAGAAACTCGCCCGATTACAACGGTATCCGTACTTTTCCCCTCGGCCGTTCTAGTTACTCGTTTCGAGCATCATAATTGCGAAAATTTTGAGTTTCTCAAGCGTTTCTTACATCCAAACTGCCACATCTCGCGAACGGATTGACCAATCCGCAAAATTTCTATTGCATCTGAAAGTAGAAACACGCCCGATTACAACGGTAAGTGTAGTTTTCCCCTAGGCCGTTCTACTTATTCGTTTCGAGCATCAGAACTGCGAAAATTTTGAGGATCTCAAGCGTTTCTTGTCTCCAAACTGCCATATCTCGCGAAAGGATTGATCAATCCGCAAAATTTTTGTTGCATCTGAAAGTAGAAACTCGCCCGATTACAACGGTATCCGTACTTTTCCCCTAGGCCGTTCTAGTTACTCGTTTCGAGCATCATAACTGCGAAAATTTTGAGTTTCTCAAGCGTTTCTTACATCCAAACTGCCACATCTCGCGAACGGATTGACCAATCCGCAAAATTTCTATTGCATCTGAAAGTAGAAACTCGCCCGATTACAACGGTATGTGTAGTTTTCCCCTAGGCCGTTCTACTTATTCGTTTCGAGCATCAGAACGGCGAAAATTTTGAGTTTCTAAAGCGTTTCTTACATCCAAACGGGCATATATCGCGAACGGATTGACCAATCCGCAAAATTTCTGATGCATTTGAAAGTAGAAACTCGCCCGATTACAACTGTATGCGTACTTCTCCCCTAGGCCGTTCTAGTCATTCGTTTCGAGCATCAGAACTGCGAAAATTTTGAGGTTCTCAAGCGTTTCTTATCTCCAAACTGCCATATCTCGCGAACGGATTGATCAATCCGCAAAATTTTTGTTGCATCTGACAGTAGAAACTCGCCCGATTACAACGGTATCCGTACTTTTCCCCTAGGCCGTTCTAGTTACTCGTTTAGAGCATCATAATTGCGAAAATTTTGAGTTTCTCAAGCGTTTCTGACATCCAAACTGCCACATCTCGCGAACGGATTGACCAATCCGCAAAATTTCTATTGCATCTGAAAGTAGAAACACGCCCGATTACAACGGTATGTGTAGTTTTCCCCTAGGCCGTTCTACTTATTCGTTTCGAGCATCAGAACTGCGAAAATTTTGAGGATCTCAAGCGTTTCTTGTCTCCAAACTGCCATATCTCGCGAACGGATTGATCAATCCGCAAAATTTTTGTTGCATCTGAAAGTAGAAACTCGCCCGAGTACAACGGTATCCGTACTTTTCCCCTAGGCCGTTCTAGTTACTCGTTTCGAGCATCATAACTGCGAAAATTTTGAGTTTCTCAAGCGTTTCTTACATCCAAACTGCCACATCTCGCGAACGGATTGACCAATCCTCAAAATTTCTATTGCATCTGAAAGTAGAAACTCGCCCGATTACAACGGTATGTGTAGTTTTCCCCTAGGCCGTTCTACTTATTCGTTTCGAGCATCAGAACGGCGAAAATTTTGAGTTTCTAAAGCGTTTCTTACATCCAAACGGCCATATCTCGCGAACGGATTGACCAATCCGCAAAATTTCTGTTGCATCTGAAAGTAGAAACTCGCCCGATTACAACGGTATGTGTAGTTTTCCCCTAGGCCGTTCCAGTTATTCGTTTCGAGCATCAGAACTGCGAAAATTTTGAGTTTCTCAAACGTTTCTTACCTCCAAACTGCCATATCTCGCGAACGGATTGACCAATTCGCAAAATTTCTCTTGCATCTGAAAGTAGAAACTCGCCCGATTACAACTGTAGGCGTACTTCTCCCCTAGGCCGTTCTAGTCATTCGTTTCGAGTATCAGAACTGCGAAAATTTTGAGTTTCAAAAGCGTTTCTTACATCCAAACGGCCATATCTCGCGAACGGATTGACCAATCCGCAAAATTTCTGATGCATCTGAAAGTAGAAACTCGCCCGATTACAACGGTATGTGTAGTTTTCCCCTAGGCCGTTCTACTTATTCGTTTCGAGCATCAGAACTGCGAAAATTTTGAGTTTCTAAAGCGTTTCTTACATCCAAACGGCCATATCTCGCGAACGGATTGACCAATCCGCAAAATTTCTGTTGCATCTGAAAGTAGAAACTCGCCCGATTACAACGGTATGTGTAGTTTTCCCCTAGGCCGTTCCAGTTATTCGTTTCGAGCATCAGAGCTGCAAAAATTTTGAGTTTCTCAAGCGTTTCTTACCTCCAAACTGCCATATCTCGCGAACGGATTGACCAATCCGCAAAATTTCTATTGCATCTGAAAGTAGAAACTCGCCCGAATACAACGGTATGTGTAGTTTTCCCCTAGGCCGTTCTACTTATTCGTTTCGAGCATCAGAACTGCGAAAATTTTGAGTTTCTAAAGCGTTTCTTACATCCAAACGGCCATATCTCGCGAACGGATTGACCAATCCGCAAAATTTCTGATGCATCAGAAAGTAGAAACTCGCCCGATTACAACGGTATGCGTACTTCTCCCCTAGGCCGTTCTAGTCATTCGTTTCGAGCATCAGAACTGCGAAAATTTTGAGTTTCTAAAGCGTTTCTTACATCCAAACGGCCATATCTCGCGAACGGATTGACCAATCCGCAAAATTTCTGTTGCATTTGAAAGTAGAAACTCGCCCGATTACTACGGTATGCGTACTTCTCCCCTAGGCCGTTCTAGTCATTCGTTTCGAGCATCAGAACTGCGAAAATTTTGAGTTTCTCAAGCGTTTCTTATCTCCAAACTGCCATATCTCACGAACGGATTGACCAATCCGCAAAATTTCTGTTGCATCTGAAAGTAGAAACTCGTCCGATTACAACGGTATGTGTAGTTTTCCCCTAGGCCGTTCCAGTTATTCGTTTCGAGCATCAGAACTGCGAAAATTTTGAGTTTCTCAAGCGTTTCTTACCTCCAAACTGCCATATCTCGCGAACGGATTGACCAATCCGCAAAATTTCTGTTGCATTTGAAAGTAGAAACTCGCCCGATTACAAATGTATGCGTACCTCTCCCCTAGGCCGTTCTAGTCATTCGTTTCGAGCATCAGAACTGCGAAAATTTTGAGGATCTCAAGCGTTTCTTGTCTCCAAACTGCCATATCTCGCGAACGGATTGATCAATCCGCAATATTTTTGTTGCATCTGAAAGTAGAAACTCGCCCGATTACAACGGTATCCGTACTTTTCCCCTAGGCCGTTCTAGTTACTCGTTTCGAGCATCATAACTGCGAAAATTTTGAGTTTCTCAAGCGTTTCTTACATCCAAACTGCTACATCTCGCGAACGGATTGACCAATCCGCAAAATTTCTGTTGCATCTGAAAGTAGAAACTCGCCCGATTACAACGGTATGTGTAGTTTTCCCCTAGGCCGTTCTAGTCATTCGTTTCGAGCATCAGAACTGCGAAAATTTTGAGTTTCTAAAGCGTTTCTTACATCCAAACGGCCATATCTCGCGAACGGATTGACCAATCCGCAAAATTTCTGTTGCATTTGAAAGTAGAAACTCGCCCGATTACAACTGTATGCGTACTTCTCCCCTAGGCCGTTCTAGTCATTCGTTTCGAGCATCAGAACTGCGAAAATTTTGAGGTTCTCAAGCGTTTCTTATCTCCAAACTGCCATATCTCGCGAACGGATTGATCAATCCGCAAAATTTTTGTTGCATCTGACAGTAGAAACTCGCCCGATTACAACGGTATCCGTACTTTTCCCCTCGGCCGTTCTAGTTACTCGTTTCGAGCATCATAATTGCGAAAATTTTGAGTTTCTCAAGCGTTTCTTACATCCAAACTGCCACATCTCGCGAACGGATTGACCAATCCGCAAAATTTCTATTGCATCTGAAAGTAGAAACACGCCCGATTACAACGGTATGTGTAGTTTTCCCCTAGGCCGTTCTACTTATTCGTTTCGAGCATCAGAACTGCGAAAATTTTGAGGATCTCAAGCGTTTCTTGTCTCCAAACTGCCATATCTCGCGAAAGGATTGATCAATCCGCAAAATTTTTGTTGCATCTGAAAGTAGAAACTCGCCCGATTACAACGGTATCCGTACTTTTCCCCTAGTCCGTTCTAGTTACTCGTTTCGAGCATCATAACTGCGAAAATTTTGAGTTTCTCAAGCGTTTCTTACATCCAAACTGCCACATCTCGCGAACGGATTGACCAATCCGCAAAATTTCTATTGCATCTGAAAGTAGAAACTCGCCCGATTACAACGGTATGTGTAGTTTTCCCCTAGGCCGTTCTACTTATTCGTTTCGAGCATCAGAACGGCGAAAATTTTGAGTTTCTAAAGCGTTTCTTACATCCAAACGGCCATATATCGCGAACGGATTGACCAATCCGCAAAATTTCTGATGCATTTGAAAGTAGAAACTCGCCCGATTACAACTGTATGCGTACTTCTCCCCTAGGCCGTTCTAGTCATTCGTTTCGAGCATCAGAACTGCGAAAATTTTGAGGTTCTCAAGCGTTTCTTATCTCCAAACTGCCATATCTCGCGAACGGATTGATCAATCCGCAAAATTTTTGTTGCATCTGACAGTAGAAACTCGCCCGATTACAACGGTATCCGTACTTTTCCCCTAGGCCGTTCTAGTTACTCGTTTCGAGCATCATAATTGCGAAAATTTTGAGTTTCTCAAGCGTTTCTGACATCCAAACTGCCACATCTCGCGAACGGATTGACCAATCCGCAAAATTTCTATTGCATCTGAAAGTAGAAACACGCCCGATTACAACGGTATGTGTAGTTTTCCCCTAGGCCGTTCTACTTATTCGTTTCGAGCATCAGAACTGCGAAAATTTTGAGGATCTCAAGCGTTTCTTGTCTCCAAACTGCCATATCTCGCGAACGGATTGATCAATCCGCAAAATTTTTGTTGCATCTGAAAGTAGAAACTCGCCCGATTACAACGGTATCCGTACTTTTCCCCTAGGCCGTTCTAGTTACTCGTTTCGAGCATCATAACTGCGAAAATTTTGAGTTTCTCAAGCGTTTCTTACATCCAAACTGCCACATCTCGCGAACGGATTGACCAATCCGCAAAATTTCTATTGCATCTGAAAGTAGAAACTCGCCCGATTACAACGGTATGTGTAGTTTTCCCCTAGGCCGTTCTACTTATTCGTTTCGAGCATCAGAACGGCGAAAATTTTGAGTTTCTAAAGCGTTTCTTACATCCAAACGGCCATATCTCGCGAACGGATTGACCAATCCGCAAAATTTCTGTTGCATCTGAAAGTAGAAACTCGCCCGATTACAACGGTATGTGTAGTTTTCCCCTAGGCCGTTCCAGTTATTCGTTTCGAGCATCATAATTGCGAAAATTTTGAGTTTCTCAAGCGTTTCTGACATCCAAACTGCCACATCTCGCGAACGGATTGACCAATCCGCAAAATTTCTATTGCATCTGAAAGTAGAAACTCGCCCGATTACAACGGTATGTGTAGTTTTCCCCTAGGCCGTTCCAGTTATTCGTTTCGAGCATCAGAACTGCGAAAATTTTGAGGTTCTCAAGCGTTTCTTATCTCCAAACTGCCATATCTCGCGAACGGATTGATCAATCCGCAAAATTTTTGTTGCATCTGAAAGTAGATACTCGCCCGATTACAACGGTATGCGTACTTTTCCCCTCGGCCGTTCTAGTTACTCGTTTCGAGCATCATAATTGCGAAAATTTTGAGTTTCTCAAGCGTTTCTTACATCCAAACTGCCACATCTCGCGAACGGATTGACCAATCCGCAAAATTTCTATTGCATCTGAAAGTAGAAACACGCCCGATTACAACGGTATGTGTACTTCTCCCCTAGGCCGTTCTAGTCATTCGTTTCGAGCATCAGAACTGCGAAAATTTTGAGGTTCTCAAGCGTTTCTTATCTCCAAACTGCCATATCTCGCGAACGGATTGATCAATCCGCAAAATTTTTGTTGCATCTGAAAGTAGATACTCGCCCGATTACAACGGTATCCGTACTTTTCCCCTCGGCCGTTCTAGTTACTCGTTTCGAGCATCATAATTGCGAAAATTTTGAGTTTCTCAAGCGTTTCTTACATCCAAACTGCCACATCTCGCGAACGGATTGACCAATCCGCAAAATTTCTATTGCATCTGAAAGTAGAAACACGCCCGATTACAACGGTATGTGTAGTTTTCCCCTAGGCCGTTCTACTTATTCGTTTCGAGCATCAGAACTGCGAAAATTTTGAGGATCTCAAGCGTTTCTTGTCTCCAAACTGCCATATCTCGCGAACGGATTGATCAATCCGCAAAATTTTTGTTGCATCTGAAAGTAGAAACTCGCCCGATTACAACGGTATCCGTACTTTTCCCCTAGGCCGTTCTAGTTACTCGTTTCGAGCATCATAACTGCGAAAATTTTGAGTTTCTCAAGCGTTTCTTACATCCAAACTGCCACATCTCGCGAACGGATTGACCAATCCGCAAAATTTCTATTGCATCTGAAAGTAGAAACTCGCCCGATTACAACGGTATGTGTAGTTTTCCCCTAGGCCGTTCTACTTATTCGTTTCGAGCATCAGAACGGCGAAAATTTTGAGTTTCTAAAGCGTTTCTTACATCCAAACGGCCATATCTCGCGAACTGATTGACCAATCCGCAAAATTTCTGTTGCATCTGAAAGTAGAAACTCGCCCGATTACAACGGTATGTGTAGTTTTCCCCTAGGCCGTTCCAGTTATTCGTTTCGAGCATCAGAACTGCGAAAATTTTGAGTTTCTCAAACGTTTCTTACCTCCAAACTGCCATATCTCGCGAACGGATTGACCAATCCGCAAAATTTCTCTTGCATCTGAAAGTAGAAACTCGCCCGATTACAACTGTAGGCGTACTTCTCCCCTAGGCCGTTCTAGTCATTCGTTTCGAGCATCAGAACTGCGAAAATTTTGAGGTTCTCAAGCGTTTCTTATCTCCAAACTGCCATATCTCGCGAACGGATTGATCAATCCGCAAAATTTTTGTTGCATCTGAAAGTAGATACTCGCCCGATTACAACGGTATCCGTACTTTTCCCCTCGGCCGTTCTAGTTACTCGTTTCGAGCATCATAATTGCGAAAATTTTGAGTTTCTCAAGCGTTTCTTACATCCAAACTGCCACATCTCGCGAACGGATTGACCAATCCGCAAAATTTCTGTTGCATCTGAAAGTAGAAACTCGCCCGATTACAACGGTATGTGTAGTTTTCCCCTAGGCCGTTCTAGTCATTCGTTTCGAGCATCAGAACTGCGAAAATTTTGAGTTTCTAAAGCGTTTCTTACATCCAAACGGCCATATCTCGCGAACGGATTGACCAATCCGCAAAATTTCTGTTGCATTTGAAAGTAGAAACTCGCCCGATTACAACTGTATGCGTACTTCTCCCCTAGGCCGTTCTAGTCATTCGTTTCGAGCATCAGAACTGCGAAAATTTTGAGGTTCTCAAGCGTTTCTTATCTCCAAACTGCCATATCTCGCGAACGGATTGATCAATCCGCAAAATTTTTGTTGCATCTGACAGTAGAAACTCGCCCGATTACAACGGTATCCGTACTTTTCCCCTCGGCCGTTCTAGTTACTCGTTTCGAGCATCATAATTGCGAAAATTTTGAGTTTCTCAAGCGTTTCTTACATCCAAACTGCCACATCTCGCGAACGGATTGACCAATCCGCAAAATTTCTATTGCATCTGAAAGTAGAAACACGCCCGATTACAACGGTATGTGTAGTTTTCCCCTAGGCCGTTCTACTTATTCGTTTCGAGCATCAGAACTGCGAAAATTTTGAGGATCTCAAGCGTTTCTTGTCTCCAAACTGCCATATCTCGCGAAAGGATTGATCAATCCGCAAAATTTTTGTTGCATCTGAAAGTAGAAACTCGCCCGATTACAACGGTATCCGTACTTTTCCCCTAGTCCGTTCTAGTTACTCGTTTCGAGCATCATAACTGCGAAAATTTTGAGTTTCTCAAGCGTTTCTTACATCCAAACTGCCACATCTCGCGAACGGATTGACCAATCCGCAAAATTTCTATTGCATCTGAAAGTAGAAACTCGCCCGATTACAACGGTATGTGTAGTTTTCCCCTAGGCCGTTCTACTTATTCGTTTCGAGCATCAGAACGGCGAAAATTTTGAGTTTCTAAAGCGTTTCTTACATCCAAACGGCCATATATCGCGAACGGATTGACCAATCCGCAAAATTTCTGATGCATTTGAAAGTAGAAACTCGCCCGATTACAACTGTATGCGTACTTCTCCCCTAGGCCGTTCTAGTCATTCGTTTCGAGCATCAGAACTGCGAAAATTTTGAGGTTCTCAAGCGTTTCTTATCTCCAAACTGCCATATCTCGCGAACGGATTGATCAATCCGCAAAATTTTTGTTGCATCTGACAGTAGATACTCGCCCGATTACAACGGTATCCGTACTTTTCCCCTCGGCCGTTCTAGTTACTCGTTTCGAGCATCATAAGTGCGAAAATTTTGAGTTTCTCAAGCGTTTCTTACATCCAAACTGCCACATCTCGCGAACGGATTGACCAATCCGCAAAATTTCTGTTGCATCTGAAAGTAGAAACTCGCCCGATTACAACGGTATGTGTAGTTTTCCCCTAGGCCGTTCTAGTCATTCGTTTCGAGCATCAGAACTGCGAAAATTTTGAGTTTCTAAAGCGTTTCTTACATCCAAACGGCCATATCTCGCGAACGGATTGACCAATCCGCAAAATTTCTGTTGCATTTGAAAGTAGAAACTCGCCCGATTACAACTGTATGCGTACTTCTCCCCTAGGCCGTTCTAGTCATTCGTTTCGAGCATCAGAACTGCGAAAATTTTGAGGTTCTCAAGCGTTTCTTATCTCCAAACTGCCATATCTCGCGAACGGATTGATCAATCCGCAAAATTTTTGTTGCATCTGACAGTAGAAACTCGCCCGATTACAACGGTATCCGTACTTTTCCCCTCGGCCGTTCTAGTTACTCGTTTCGAGCATCATAATTGCGAAAATTTTGAGTTTCTCAAGCGTTTCTTACATCCAAACTGCCACATCTCGCGAACGGATTGACCAATCCGCAAAATTTCTATTGCATCTGAAAGTAGAAACACGCCCGATTACAACGGTATGTGTAGTTTTCCCCTAGGCCGTTCTACTTATTCGTTTCGAGCATCAGAACTGCGAAAATTTTGAGGATCTCAAGCGTTTCTTGTCTCCAAACTGCCATATCTCGCGAAAGGATTGATCAATCCGCAAAATTTTTGTTGCATCTGAAAGTAGAAACTCGCCCGATTACAACGGTATCCGTACTTTTCCCCTAGTCCGTTCTAGTTACTCGTTTCGAGCATCATAACTGCGAAAATTTTGAGTTTCTCAAGCGTTTCTTACATCCAAACTGCCACATCTCGCGAACGGATTGACCAATCCGCAAAATTTCTATTGCATCTGAAAGTAGAAACTCGCCCGATTACAACGGTATGTGTAGTTTTCCCCTAGGCCGTTCTACTTATTCGTTTCGAGCATCAGAACGGCGAAAATTTTGAGTTTCTAAAGCGTTTCTTACATCCAAACGGCCATATATCGCGAACGGATTGACCAATCCGCAAAATTTCTGATGCATTTGAAAGTAGAAACTCGCCCGATTACAACTGTATGCGTACTTCTCCCCTAGGCCGTTCTAGTCATTCGTTTCGAGCATCAGAACTGCGAAAATTTTGAGGTTCTCAAGCGTTTCTTATCTCCAAACTGCCATATCTCGCGAACGGATTGATCAATCCGCAAAATTTTTGTTGCATCTGACAGTAGAAACTCGCCCGATTACAACGGTATCCGTACTTTTCCCCTAGGCCGTTCTAGTTACTCGTTTCGAGCATCATAATTGCGAAAATTTTGAGTTTCTCAAGCGTTTCTGACATCCAAACTGCCACATCTCGCGAACGGATTGACCAATCCGCAAAATTTCTATTGCATCTGAAAGTAGAAACACGCCCGATTACAACGGTATGTGTAGTTTTCCCCTAGGCCGTTCTACTTATTCGTTTCGAGCATCAGAACTGCGAAAATTTTGAGGATCTCAAGCGTTTCTTGTCTCCAAACTGCCATATCTCGCGAACGGATTGATCAATCCGCAAAATTTTTGTTGCATCTGAAAGTAGAAACTCGCCCGATTACAACGGTATCCGTACTTTTCCCCTAGGCCGTTCTAGTTACTCGTTTCGAGCATCATAACTGCGAAAATTTTGAGTTTCTCAAGCGTTTCTTACATCCAAACTGCCACATCTCGCGAACGGATTGACCAATCCGCAAAATTTCTATTGCATCTGAAAGTAGAAACTCGCCCGATTACAACGGTATGTGTAGTTTTCCCCTAGGCCGTTCTACTTATTCGTTTCGAGCATCAGAACGGCGAAAATTTTGAGTTTCTAAAGCGTTTCTTACATCCAAACGGCCATATCTCGCGAACGGATTGACCAATCCGCAAAATTTCTGTTGCATCTGAAAGTAGAAACTCGCCCGATTACAACGGTATGTGTAGTTTTCCCCTAGGCCGTTCCAGTTATTCGTTTCGAGCATCATAATTGCGAAAATTTTGAGTTTCTCAAGCGTTTCTGACATCCAAACTGCCACATCTCGCGAACGGATTGACCAATCCGCAAAATTTCTATTGCATCTGAAAGTAGAAACTCGCCCGATTACAACGGTATGTGTAGTTTTCCCCTAGGCCGTTCCAGTTATTCGTTTCGAGCATCAGAACTGCGAAAATTTTGAGGTTCTCAAGCGTTTCTTATCTCCAAACTGCCATATCTCGCGAACGGATTGATCAATCCGCAAAATTTTTGTTGCATCTGAAAGTAGATACTCGCCCGATTACAACGGTATGCGTACTTTTCCCCTCGGCCGTTCTAGTTACTCGTTTCGAGCATCATAATTGCGAAAATTTTGAGTTTCTCAAGCGTTTCTTACATCCAAACTGCCACATCTCGCGAACGGATTGACCAATCCGCAAAATTTCTATTGCATCTGAAAGTAGAAACACGCCCGATTACAACGGTATGTGTACTTCTCCCCTAGGCCGTTCTAGTCATTCGTTTCGAGCATCAGAACTGCGAAAATTTTGAGGTTCTCAAGCGTTTCTTATCTCCAAACTGCCATATCTCGCGAACGGATTGATCAATCCGCAAAATTTTTGTTGCATCTGAAAGTAGATACTCGCCCGATTACAACGGTATCCGTACTTTTCCCCTCGGCCGTTCTAGTTACTCGTTTCGAGCATCATAATTGCGAAAATTTTGAGTTTCTCAAGCGTTTCTTACATCCAAACTGCCACATCTCGCGAACGGATTGACCAATCCGCAAAATTTCTATTGCATCTGAAAGTAGAAACACGCCCGATTACAACGGTATGTGTAGTTTTCCCCTAGGCCGTTCTACTTATTCGTTTCGAGCATCAGAACTGCGAAAATTTTGAGGATCTCAAGCGTTTCTTGTCTCCAAACTGCCATATCTCGCGAACGGATTGATCAATCCGCAAAATTTTTGTTGCATCTGAAAGTAGAAACTCGCCCGATTACAACGGTATCCGTACTTTTCCCCTAGGCCGTTCTAGTTACTCGTTTCGAGCATCATAACTGCGAAAATTTTGAGTTTCTCAAGCGTTTCTTACATCCAAACTGCCACATCTCGCGAACGGATTGACCAATCCCCAAAATTTCTATTGCATCTGAAAGTAGAAACTCGCCCGATTACAACGGTATGTGTAGTTTTCCCCTAGGCCGTTCTACTTATTCGTTTCGAGCATCAGAACGGCGAAAATTTTGAGTTTCTAAAGCGTTT
Organism: Ptiloglossa arizonensis; assembly: GCF_051014685.1. NCBI lineage: Eukaryota > Metazoa > Arthropoda > Insecta > Hymenoptera > Colletidae > Ptiloglossa > Ptiloglossa arizonensis. The sequence goes on along the minus strand of NW_027479034.1, from coordinate 78,143 downwards.
CTTACATCCAAACGGCCATATCTCGCGAACGGATTGACCAATCCGCAAAATTTCTGTTGCATCTGAAAGTAGAAACTCGCCCGATTACAACGGTATGTGTAGTTTTCCCCTAGGCCGTTCCAGTTATTCGTTTCGAGCATCAGAACTGCGAAAATTTTGAGTTTCTCAAACGTTTCTTACCTCCAAACTGCCATATCTCGCGAACGGATTGATCAATCCGCAAAATTTTTGTTGCATCTGAAAGTAGATACTCGCCCGATTACAACGGTATCCGTACTTTTCCCCTCGGCCGTTCTAGTTACTCGTTTCGAGCATCAGAACTGCGAAAATTTTGAGGTTCTCAAGCGTTTCTTATCTCCAAACTGCCATATCTCGCGAACGGATTGATCAATCCGCAAAATTTTTGTTGCATCTGAAAGTAGATACTCGCCCGATTACAACGGTATCCGTACTTTTCCCCTCGGCCGTTCTAGTTACTCGTTTCGAGCATCATAATTGCGAAAATTTTGAGTTTCTCAAGCGTTTCTTACATCCAAACTGCCACATCTCGCGAACGGATTGACCAATCCGCAAAATTTCTATTGCATCTGAAAGTAGAAACACGCCCGATTACAACGGTATGTGTAGTTTTCCCCTAGGCCGTTCTACTTATTCGTTTCGAGCATCAGAACTGCGAAAATTTTGAGGATCTCAAGCGTTTCTTGTCTCCAAACTGCCATATCTCGCGAACGGATTGATCAATCCGCAAAATTTTTGTTGCATCTGAAAGTAGAAACTCGCCCGATTACAACGGTATCCGTACTTTTCCCCTAGGCCGTTCTAGTTACTCGTTTCGAGCATCATAACTGCGAAAATTTTGAGTTTCTCAAGCGTTTCTTACATCCAAACTGCCACATCTCGCGAACGGATTGACCAATCCGCAAAATTTCTATTGCATCTGAAAGTAGAAACTCGCCCGATTACAACGGTATGTGTAGTTTTCCCCTAGGCCGTTCTACTTATTCGTTTCGAGCACCAGAACGGCGAAAATTTTGAGTTTCTAAAGCGTTTCTTACATCCAAACGGCCTTATCTCGCGAACGGATTGACCAATCCGCAAAATTTCTGTTGCATCTGAAAGTAGAAACTCGCCCGATTACAACGGTATGTGTAGTTTTCCCCTAGGCCGTTCCACTTATTCGTTTCGAGCATCAGAACTGCGAAAATTTTGAGTTTCTCAAGCGTTTCTTACCTCCAAACTGCCATATCTCGCGAACGGATTGACCAATCCGCAAAATTTCTCTTGCATCTGAAAGTAGAAACTCGCCCGATTACAACGGTATCCGTACTTTTCCCCTAGGCCGTTCTAGTTACTCGTTTCGAGCATCATAATTTCGAAAATTTTGAGTTTCTCAAGCGTTTCTTACATCCAAACTACCACATCTCGCGAACGGATTGACCAATCCGCAAAATTTGTATTGCATCTGAAAGTAGAAACTCGCCCGATTACAACGGTATGTGTAGTTTTCCCCTAGGCCGTTCTACTTATTCGTTTCGAGCATCAGAACTGCGAAAATTTTGAGTTTCTAAAGCGTTTCTTACATCCAAACGGCCATATCTCGCGAACGGATTGACCAATCCGCAAAATTTCTGTTGCATCTGAAAGTAGAAACTCGCCCGATTACAACGGTATGCGTACTTCTCCCCTAGGCCGTTCTAGTCATTCTTTTCGAGCATCAGAACTGCGAAAATTTTGAGTTTCTCAAGCGTTTCTTACATCCAAACTGCAACATCTCCCGAACGGATTGACCAATCCGCAGAATTTCTATTGCATCTGAAAGTAGAAACTCGCCCGATTACAACGGTATGCGTAGTTTTCCCCTAGGCCGTTCTACTTATTCGTTTCGAGCATCAGAACTGCGAAAATTTTGAGTTTCTCAAGCGTTTCTTACATCCAAACTACCACATCTCGCGAACGGATTGACCAATCCGCAAAATTTGTATTGCATCTGAAAGTAGAAACTCGCCCGATTACAACGGTATGTGTAGTTTTCCCCTAGGCCGTTCCAGTTATTCGTTTCGAGCATCAGAGCTGCGAAAATTTTGAGTTTCTCAAGCGTTTCTTACCTCCAAACTGCCATATCTCGCGAACGGATTGACCAATCCGCAAAATTTCTACTGCATCTGAAAGTAGAAACTCGCCCGATTACAACGGTATGTGTAGTTTTCCCCTAGGCCGTTCTACTTATTCGTTTCGAGCATCAGAACTGCGAAAATTTTGAGTTTCTAAAGCGTTTCTTTCATCCAAACGGCCATATCTCGCGAACGGATTGACCAATCCGCAAAATTTCTGTTGCATCTGAAAGTAGAAACTCGCCCGATTACTACGGTATGCGTACTTCTCCCCTAGGCCGTTCTAGTCATTCGTTTCGAGCATCAGAACTGCGAAAATTTTGAGTTTCTAAAGCGTTTCTTACATCCAAACGGCCATATCTCGCGAACGGATTGACCAATCCGCAAAATTTCTGTTGCATTTGAAAGTAGAAACTCGCCCGATTACTACGGTATGCGTACTTCTCCCCTAGGCCGTTCTAGTCATTCGTTTCGAGCATCAGAACTGCGAAAATTTTGAGTTTCTCAAGCGTTTCTTATCTCCAAACTGCCATATCTCACGAACGGATTGACCAATCCGCAAAATTTCTGTTGCATTTGAAAGTAGAAACTCGCCCGATTACAACTGTATGCGTACCTCTCCCCAAGGCCGTTCTAGTCATTCGTTTCGAGCATCAGAACTGCGAAAATTTTGAGGATCTCAAGCGTTTCTTGTCTCCAAACTGCCATATCTCGCGAACGGATTGATCAATCCGCAACATTTTTGTTGCATCTGAAAGTAGAAACTCGCCCGATTACAACTGTATCCGTACTTTTCCCCTAGGCCGTTCTAGTTACTCGTTTCGAGCATCATAACTGCGAAAATTTTGAGTTTCTCAAGCGTTTCTTACATCCAAACTGCTACATCTCGCGAACGGATTGACCAATCCGCAAAATTTCTATTGCATCTGAAAGTAGAAACTCGCCCGATTACAACGGTATGTGTAGTTTTCCCCTAGGCCGTTCTACTTATTCGTTTCGAGCAGCAGAACGGCGAAAATTTTGAGTTTCTAAAGCGTTTCTTACATCCAAACGGCCATATATCGCGAACGGATTGACCAATCCGCAAAATTTCTGATGCATTTGAAAGTAGAAACTCGCCCGATTACAACTGTATGCGTACTTCTCCCCTAGGCCGTTCTAGTCATTCGTTTCGAGCATCAGAACTGCGAAAATTTTGAGGTTCTCAAGCGTTTCTTATCTCCAAACTGCCATATCTCGCGAACGGATTGATCAATCCGCAAAATTTTTGTTGCATCTGACAGTAGAAACTCGCCCGATTACAACGGTATCCGTACTTTTCCCCTAGGCCGTTCTAGTTACTCGTTTCGAGCATCATAATTGCGAAAATTTTGAGTTTCTCAAGCGTTTCTGACATCCAAACTGCCACATCTCGCGAACGGATTGACCAATCCGCAAAATTTCTATTGCATCTGAAAGTAGAAACACGCCCGATTACAACGGTATGTGTAGTTTTCCCCTAGGCCGTTCTACTTATTCGTTTCGAGCATCAGAACTGCGAAAATTTTGAGGATCTCAAGCGTTTCTTGTCTCCAAACTGCCATATCTCGCGAACGGATTGATCAATCCGCAAAATTTTTGTTGCATCTGAAAGTAGAAACTCGCCCGATTACAACGGTATCCGTACTTTTCCCCTAGGCCGTTCTAGTTACTCGTTTCGAGCATCATAACTGCGAAAATTTTGAGTTTCTCAAGCGTTTCTTACATCCAAACTGCCACATCTCGCGAACGGATTGACCAATCCGCAAAATTTCTATTGCATCTGAAAGTAGAAACTCGCCCGATTACAACGGTATGTGTAGTTTTCCCCTAGGCCGTTCTACTTATTCGTTTCGAGCATCAGAACGGCGAAAATTTTGAGTTTCTAAAGCGTTTCTTACATCCAAACGGCCATATCTCGCGAATGGATTGACCAATCCGCAAAATTTCTGTTGCATCTGAAAGTAGAAACTCGCCCGATTCCAACGGTATGTGTAGTTTTCCCCTAGGCCGTTCCAGTTATTCGTTTCGAGCATCAGAACTGCGAAAATTTTGAGTTTCTCAAGCGTTTCTTACCTCCAAACTGCCATATCTCGCGAACGGATTGACCAATCCGCAAAATTTCTCTTGCATCTGAAAGTAGAAACTCGCCCGATTACAACTGTAGGCGTACTTCTCCCCTAGGCCGTTCTAGTCATTCGTTTCGAGCATCAGAACTGCGAAAATTTTGAGGTTCTCAAGCGTTTCTTATCTCCAAACTGCCATATCTCGCGAACGGATTGATCAATCCGCAAAATTTTTGTTGCATCTGAAAGTAGAAACTCGCCCGATTACAACGGTATCCGTACTTTTCCCCTAGGCCGTTCTAGTTACTCGTTTCGAGCATCATAATTTCGAAAATTTTGAGTTTCTCAAGCGTTTCTTACATCCAAACTACCACATCTCGCGAACGGATTGACCAATCCGCAAAATTTGTATTGCATCTGAAAGTAGAAACTCGCCCGATTACAACGGTATGTGTAGTTTTCCCCTAGGCCGTTCTACTTATTCGTTTCGAGCATCAGAACTGCGAAAATTTTGAGTTTCTAAAGCGTTTCTTACATCCAAACGGCCATATCTCGCGAACGGATTGACCAATCCGCAAAATTTCTGTTGCATCTGAAAGTAGAAACTCGCCCGATTACAACGGTATGCGTACTTCTCCCCTAGGCCGTTCTAGTCATTCTTTTCGAGCATCAGAACTGCGAAAATTTTGAGTTTCTCAAGCGTTTCTTACATCCAAACTGCAACATCTCCCGAACGGATTGACCAATCCGCAGAATTTCTATTGCATCTGAAAGTAGAAACTCGCCCGATTACAACGGTATGCGTAGTTTTCCCCTAGGCCGTTCTACTTATTCGTTTCGAGCATCAGAACTGCGAAAATTTTGAGTTTCTCAAGCGTTTCTTACCTCCAAACTGCCATATCTCGCGAACGGATTGAACAATCCGCAAAATTTCTATTGCATCTGAAAGTAGAAACTCGCCCGATTACAACGGTATGTGTAGTTTTCCCCTAGGCCGTTCTACTTATTCGTTTCGAGCATCAGAACTGCGAAAATTTTGAGTTTCTAAAGCGTTTCTTACATCCAAACGGCCATATCTCGCGAACGGATTGACCAATCCGCAAAATTTCTGTTGCATCTGAAAGTAGAAACTCGCCCGATTACAACGGTATGTGTAGTTTTCCCCTAGGCCGTGCCAGTTATTCGTTTCGAGCATCAGAGCTGCGAAAATTTTGAGTTTCTCAAGCGTTTCTTACCTCCAAACTGCCATATCTCGCGAACGGATTGACCAATCCGCAAAATTTCTGTTGCATTTGAAAGTAGAAACTCGCCCGATTACAACTGCATGCGTACCTCTCACCTAGGCCGTTCTAGTCATTCGTTTCGAGCATCAGAACTGCGAAAATTTTGAGGATCTCAAGCGTTTCTTGTCTCCAAACTGCCATATCTCGCGAACGGATTAATCAATCCGCAAAATTTTTGTTGCATCTGAAAGTAGAAACTCGCCCGATTACAACGGTATCCGTACTTTTCCCCTAGGCCGTTCTAGTCACTCGTTTCGAGCATCATAACTGCGAAAATTTTGAGTTTCTCAAGCGTTTCTTACATCCAAACTACCACATCTCGCGAACGGATTGACCAATCCGCAAAATTTCTATTGCATCTGAAAGTAGAAACTCGCCCGATTACAACGGTATGTGTAGTTTTCCCCTAGGCCGTTCTACTTATTCGTTTCGAGCATCAGAACTGCGAAAATTTTGAGTTTCTAAAGCGTTTGTTACATCCAAACGGCCATATCTCGCGAACGGATTGACCAATCCGCAAAATTTCTGTTGCATCTGAAAGTAAAAACTCGCCCGATTACAACGGTATGTGTAGTTTTCCCCTAGGCCGTGCCAGTTATTCGTTTCGAGCATCAGAGCTGCGAAAATTTTGAGTTTCTCAAGCGTTTCTTACCTCCAAACTGCCATATCTCGCGAACGGATTGACCAATCCGCAAAATTTCTATTGCATCTGAAAGTATTATAGAAACTCGCCCGATTACAACGGTATGTGTAGTTTTCCCCTAGGCCGTTCTACTTATTCGTTTCGAGCATCAGAACTGCGAAAATTTTGAGTTTCTAAAGCGTTTCTTTCATCCAAACGGCCATATCTCGCGAACGGATTGACCAATCCGCAAAATTTCTGTTGCATCTGAAAGTAGAAACTCGCCCGATTACAACGGTATGTGTAGTTTTCCCCTAGGCCGTTCTAGTTACTCGTTTCGAGCATCATAACTGCGAAAATTTTGAGTTTCTCAAGCGTTTCTTACATCCAAACTGCCACATCTCGCGAACGGATTGACCAATCCGCAAAATTTCTATTGCATCTGAAAGTAGAAACTCGCCCGATTACAACGGTATGTGTAGTTTTCCCCTAGGCCGTTCTACTTATTCGTTTCGAGCATCAGAACGGCGAAAATTTTGAGTTTCTAAAGCGTTTCTTACATCCAAACGGCCATATCTCGCGAACGGATTGACCAATCCGCAAAATTTCTGTTGCATCTGAAAGTAGAAACTCGCCCGATTACAACGGTATGTGTAGTTTTCCCCTAGGCCGTTCCAGTTATTCGTTTCGAGCATCAGAACTGCGAAAATTTTGAGTTTCTCAAGCGTTTCTTACCTCCAAACTGCCATATCTCGCGAACGGATTGACCAATCCGCAAAATTTCTGTTGCATTTGAAAGTAGAAACTCGCCCGATTACAACTGTATGCGTACCTCTCCCCTAGGCCGTTCTAGTCATTCGTTTCGAGCATCAGAACTGCGAAAATTTTGAGGATCTCAAGCGTTTCTTGTCTCCAAACTGCCATATCTCGCGAACGGATTGATCAATCCGCAAAATTTTTGTTGCATCTGAAAGTAGAAACTCGCCCGATTACAACGGTATCCGTACTTTTCCCCTAGGCCGTTCTAGTCACTCGTTTCGAGCATCATAACTGCGAAAATTTTGAGTTTCTCAAGCGTTTCTTACATCCAAACGGCCATATCTCGCGAACGGATTGACCAATCCGCAAAATTTCTATTGCATCTGAAAGTAGAAACTCGCCCGATTACAACGGTATGTGTAGTTTTCCCCTAGGCCGTTCTACTTATTCGTTTCGAGCATCAGAACGGCGAAAATTTTGAGTTTCTAAAGCGTTTCTTGCCTCCAAACTGCCATATCTCGCGAACGGATTGACCAATCCGCAAAATTTCTATTGCATCTGAAAGTAGAAACTCGCCCGATTACAACTGTAGGCGTACTTCTCCCCTAGGCCGTTCTAGTCATTCGTTTCGAGCATCAGAACTGCGAAAATTTTGAGGTTCTCAAGCGTTTCTTATATCCAAACTGCCATATCTCGCGAACGGATTGATCAATCCGCAAAATTTTTGTTGCATCTGAAAGTAGAAACTCGCCCGATTACAACGGTATCCGTACTTTTCCCCTAGGCCGTTCTAGTTACTCGTTTCGAGCATCATAATTGCGAAAATTTTGAGTTTCTCAAGCGTTTCTTACATCCAAACTACCACATCTCGCGAACGGAATGACCAATCCGCAAAATTTCTATTGCATCTGAAAGTAGAAACTCGCCCGATTACAACGGTATGTGTAGTTTTCCCCTAGGCCGTTCTACTTATTCGTTTCGAGCATCAGAACTGCGAAAATTTTGAGTTTCTAAAGCGTTTCTTACATCCAAACGGCCATATCTCGCGAACGGATTGACCAATCCGCAAAATTTCTGTTGCATCTGAAAGTAGAAACTCGCCCGATTACAACGGTATGTGTAGTTTTCCCCTAGGCCGTTCCAGTTATTCGTTTCGAGCATCAGAGCTGCGAAAATTTTGAGTTTCTCAAGCGTTTCTTACCTCCAAACTGCCATATCTCGCGAACGGATTGACCAATCCGCAAAATTTCTATTGCATCTGAAAGTAGAAACTCGCCCGATTACAACTGTAGGCGTACTTCTCCCCTAGGCCGTTCTAGTCATTCGTTTCGAGCATCAGAACTGCGAAAATTTTGAGGTTCTCAAGCGTTTCTTATCTCCAAACTGCCATATCTCGCGAACGGATTGATCAATCCGCAAAATTTTTGTTGCATCTGAAAGTAGAAACTCGCCCGATTACAACGGTATCCGTACTTTTCCCCTAGGCCGTTCTAGTTACTCGTTTCGAGCATCATAATTGCGAAAATTTTGAGTTTCTCAAGCGTTTCTTACATCCAAACTACCACATCTCGCGAACGGATTGACCAATCCGCAAAATTTCTATTGCATCTGAAAGTAGAAACTCGCCCGATTACAACGGTATGTGTAGTTTTCCCCTAGGCCGTTCTACTTATTCGTTTCGAGCATCAGAACTGCGAAAATTTTGAGTTTCTAAAGCGTTTCTTACATCCAAACGGCCATATCTCGCGAACGGATTGACCAATCCGCAAAATTTCTGTTGCATCTGAAAGTAGAAACTCGCCCGGTTACAACGGTATGTGTAGTTTTCCCCTAGGCCGTTCCAGTTATTCGTTTCGAGCATCAGAGCTGCGAAAATTTTGAGTTTCTCAAGCGTTTCTTACCTCCAAACTGCCATATCTCGCGAACGGATTGACCAATCCGCAAAATTTCTATTGCATCTGAAAGTAGAAACTCGCCCGATTACAACTGTAGGCGTACTTCTCCCCTAGGCCGTTCTAGTCATTCGTTTCGAGCATCAGAACTGCGAAAATTTTGAGGTTCTCAAGCGTTTCTTATCTCCAAACTGCCATATCTCGCGAACGGATTGATCAATCCGCAAAATTTTTGTTGCATCTGAAAGTAGAAATTCGCCCGATTACAACGGTATCCGTACTTTTCCCCTAGGCCGTTCTAGTTACTCGTTTCGAGCATCATAATTGCGAAAATTTAGAGTTTCTCAAGCGTTTCTTACATCCAAACTACCACATCTCGCGAACGGATTGACCAATAAGCAAAATTTCTATTGCATCTGAAAGTAGAAACTCGCCCGATTACAACGGTATGTGTAGTTTTCCCCTAGGCCGTTCTACTTATTCGTTTCGAGCATCAGAACTGCGAAAATTTTGAGTTTCTAAAGCGTTTCTTTCATCCAAACGGCCATATCTCGCGAACGGATTGACCAATCCGCAAAATTTCTGTTGTATCTGAAAGTAGAAACTCGCCCGATTACAACGGTATGCGTACTTCTCCCCCAGGCCGTTTTAGTCATTCGTTTCGAGCATCAGAACTGCGAAAATTTTGAGTTTCTCAAGCGTTTCTTATCTCCAAACTGCCATATCTCACGAACGGATTGACCAATCCGCAAAATTTCTGTTGCATCTGAAAGTAGAAACTCGTCCGATTACAACGGTATGTGTAGTTTTCCCCTAGGCCGTTCCAGTTATTCGTTTCGAGCATCAGAACTGCGAAAATTTTGAGTTTCTCAAGCGTTTCTTACCTCCAAACTGCCATATCTCGCGAACGGATTGACCAATCCGCAAAATTTCTATTGCATCTGAAAGTAGAAACTCGCCCGATTACAACGGTATGTGTAGTTTTCCCCTAGGCCGTTCTACTTATTCGTTTCGAGCATCAGAACTGCGAAAATTTTGAGTTTCTAAAGCGTTTCTTTCATCCAAACGGCCATATCTCGCGAACGGATTGACCAATCCGCAAAATTTCTGTTGTATCTGAAAGTAGAAACTCGCCCGATTACAACGGTATGCGTACTTCTCCCCTAGGCCGTTCTAGTCATTCGTTTCGAGCATCAGAACTGCGAAAATTTTGAGTTTCTCAAGCGTTTCTTATCTCCAAACTGCCATATCTCACGAACGGATTGACCAATCCGCAAAATTTCTGTTGCATCTGAAAGTAGAAACTCGTCCGATTACAACGGTATGTGTAGTTTTCCCCTAGGCCGTTCCAGTTATTCGTTTCGAGCATCAGAACTGCGAAAATTTTGAGTTTCTCAAGCGTTTCTTACCTCCAAACTGCCATATCTCGCGAACGGATTGACCAATCCGCAAAATTTCTGTTGCATTTGAAAGTAGAAACTGGCCCGATTACAACTGTATGCGTACCTCTCCCCTAGGCCGTTCTAGTCATTCGTTTCGAGCATCAGAACTGCGAAAATTTTGAGGATCTCAAGCGTTTCTTGTCTCCAAACTGCCATATCTCGCGAACGGATTGATCAATCCGCAAAATTTTCGTTGCATCTGAAAGTAGTAACTCGCCCGATTACAACGGTATCCGTACTTTTCCCCTAGGCCGTTCTAGTTACTCGTTTCGAGCATCATAACTGCGAAAATTTTGAGTTTCTCAAGCGTTTCTTACATCCAAACGGCCATATCTCGCGAACGGATTGATCAATCCGCAAAATTTTTGTTGCATCTGAAAGTAGAAACTGGCCCGATTGCAACGGTATCCGTACTTTTCCCCTAGGCCGTTCTAGTTACTCGTTTCGAGCATCATAACTGCGAAAATTTTGAGTTTCTCAAGCGTTTCTTACATCCAAACTGCCACATCTCGCGAACGGATTGACCAATCCGCAAAATTTCTATTGCATCTGAAAGTAGAAACTCGCCCGATTACAACGGTATGTGTAGTTTTCCCCTAGGCCGTTCTACTTATCCGTTTCGAGCATCAGAACGGCGAAAATTTTGAGTTTCTAAAGCGTTTCTTACATCCAAACGGCCATATCTCGCGAACGGATTGACCAATCCGCAAAATTTCTGATGCATCTGAAAGTAGAAACTCGCCCGATTACAACGGTATGCGTACTTCTCCCCTAGGCCGTTCTAGTCATTCGTTTCGAGCATCAGAACTGCGAAAATTTTGAGTTTCTAAAGCGTTTCTTACATCCAAACGGCCATATCTCGCGAACGGATTGACCAATCCGCAAAATTTCTGTTGCATTTGAAAGTAGAAACTCGCCCGATTACAACTGTATGCGTACTTCTCCCCTAGGCCGTTCTAGTCATTCGTTTCGAGGATCAGAACTACGAAAATTTTGAGTTTCTCAAGCGTTTCTTACATCCAAACTGCCACATCTCGCGAACGGATTGACCAATCCGCAAAATTTCTATTGCATCTGAAAGTAGAAACTCGCCCGATTACAACGGTATGTGTAGTTTTCCCCTAGGCCGTTCTACTTATTCGTTTCGAGCATCAGAACGGCGAAAATTTTGAGTTTCTAAAGCGTTTCTTACATCCAAACGGCCATATCTCGCGAACGAATTGACCAATCCGCAAAATTTCTGATGCATCTGAAAGTAGAAACTCTTCCGATTACAACGGTATGCGTACTTCTCCCCTAGGCCGTCCTAGTCATCCGTTTCGAGCATCAGAACTGCGAAAATTTTGAGTTTCTAAAGCGTTTCTTACATCCAAACGGCCATATCTCGCGAACGGATTGACCAATCCGCAAAATTTCTGTTGCATTTGAAAGTAGAAACTCGCCCGATTACAACTGTATGCGTACTTCTCCCCTAGGCCGTGCTAGTCATTCGTTTCGAGCATCAGAACTGCGAAAATTTTGAGGATCTCAAGCGTTTCTTGTCTCCAAACTGCCATATCTCGCGAACGGATTGATCAATCCGCAAAATTTTTGTTGCATCTGAAAGTAGAAACTCGCCCGATTGCAACGGTATCCGTACTTTTCCCCTAGGCCGTTCTAGTTACTCGTTTCGAGCATCACAACTGCGAAAATTTTGAGTTTCTCAAGCGTTTCTTACATCCAAACTGCCACATCTCGCGAACGGATTGACCAATCCGCAAAATTTCTATTGCATCTGAAAGTAGAAACTCGCCCGATTACAACGGTATGTGTAGTTTTCCCCTAGGCCGTTCTACTTATCCGTTTCGAGCATCAGAACGGCGAAAATTTTGAGTTTCTAAAGCGTTTCTTACATTCAAACGGCCATATCTCGCGAACGGATTGACCAATCCGCAAAATTTCTGATGCATCTGAAAGTAGAAACTCGCCCGATTACAACGGTATGCGTACTTCTCCCCTAGGCCGTTCTAGTCATTCGTTTCGAGCATCAGAACTGCGAAAATTTTGAGTTTCTAAAGCGTTTCTTACATCCAAACGGCCATATCTCGCGAACGGATTGACCAATCCGCAAAATTTCTGTTGCATTTGAAAGTAGAAACTCGCCCGATTACAACTGTATGCGTACTTCTCCCCTAGGCCGTTCTAGTCATTCGTTTCGAGGATCAGAACTGCGAAAATTTTGAGGTTCTCAAGCGTTTCTTATCTCCAAACTGCCATATCTCGCGAACGGATTGATCAATCCGCAAAATTTTTGTTGCATCTGACAGTAGAAACTCGCCCGATTACAACGGTATCCGTACTTTTCCCCTAGGCCGTTCTAGTTACTCGTTTCGAGCATCATAATTGCGAAAATTTTGAGTTTCTCAAGCGTTTCTTACATCCAAACTGCCACATCTCGCGAACGGATTGACCAATCCGCAAAATTTCTATTGCATCTGAAAGTAGAAACACGCCCGATTACAACGGTATGTGTAGTTTTCCCCTAGGCCGTTCTACTTATTCGTTTCGAGCATCAGAACTGCGAAAATTTTGAGTTTCTAAAGCGTTTCTTACATCCAAACGGCCATATCTCGCGAACGGATTGACCAATCCGCAAAATTTCTGTTGCATCTGAAAGTAGAAACTCGCCCGATTACAACGGTATGTGTAGTTTTCCCCTAGGCCGTTCCAGTTATTCGTTTCGAGCATCAGAACTGCGAAAATTTTGAGTTTCTCAAGCGTTTCTTGCCTCCAAACTGCCATATCTCGCGAACGGATAGACCAATCCGCAAAATTTCTATTGCATCTGAAAGTAGAAACTCGCCCGATTACAACGGAATCCGTACTTTTCCCCTAGGCCGTTCTAGTTACTCGTTTCGAGCATCATAATTGCGAAAATTTTGAGTTTCTCAAGCGTTTCTTACATCCAAACTGCCACATCTCGCCAACGGATTGACCAATCCGCAAAATTTCTATTGCATCTGAAAGTAGAAACTCGCCCGAGTACAACGGTATGTGTAGTTTTCCCCTAGGCCGTTCTACTTATTCGTTTCGAGCATCAGAGCGGCGAAAATTTTGAGTTTCTAAAGCGTTTCTTACATCCAAACGGCCATATCTCGCGAACGGATTGACCAATCCGCAAAATTTCTGTTGCATCTGAAAGTAGAAACTCGCCCGATTACAACGGTATGTGTAGTTTTCCCCTAGGCCGTTCCAGTTATTCGTTTCGAGCATCAGAACTGCGAAAATTTTGAGTTTCTCAAGCGTTTCTTACCTCCAAACTGCCATATCTCGGGAACGGATTGACCAATCCGCAAAATTTCTATTGCATCTGAAAGTAGAAACTCGCCCGATTACAACGGTATGTGTAGTTTTCCGCTAGACCGTTCTACTTATTCGTTTCGAGCATCAGAACTGCGAAAATTTTGAGTTTCTAAAGCGTTTCTTACATCCAAACGGCCATATCTCGCGAACGGATTGACCAATCCGCAAAATTTCTGTTGCATCTGAAAGAAGAAACTCGCCCGATTACAACTGTATGCGTACTTCTCCCCTAGGCCGTTCTAGTCATTCGTTTCGAGGATCAGAACTGCGAAAATTTTGAGGTTCTCAAGCGTTTCTTATCTCCAAACTGCCATATCTCGCGAACGGATTGATCAATCCGCAAAATTTTTGTTGCATCTGACAGTAGAAACTCGCCCGATTACAACGGTATCCGTACTTTTCCCCTAGGCCGTCCTAGTTACTCGTTTCGAGCATCATAATTGCGAAAATTTTGAGTTTCTCAAGCGTTTCTTACATCCAAACTGCCACATCTCGCGAACGGATTGACCAATCCGCAAAATTTCTATTGCATCTGAAAGTAGAAACACGCCCGATTACAACGGTATGTGTAGTTTTCCCCTAGGCCGTTCCAGTTATTCGTTTCGAGCATCAGAACTGCGAAAATTTTGAGTTTCTCAAGCGTTTCTTACCTCCAAACTGCCATATCTCGGGAACGGATTAACCAATCCGCAAAATTTCTATTGCATCTGAAAGTAGAAACTCGCCCGATTACAACGGTATGTGTAGTTTTCCCCTAGGCCGTTCTACTTATTCGTTTCGAGCATCAGAACTGCGAAAATTTTGAGTTTCTAAAGCGTTTCTTACATCCAAACGGCCATATCTCGCGAACGGATTGACCAATCCGCATAATTTCTGTTGCATTTGAAAGTAGAAACTCGCCCGATTGCAACTGTATGCGTACTTCTCCCCTAGGCGGTTCTAGTCATTCGTTTCGAGCATCAGAACTGCGAAAATTTTGAGTTTCTAAAGCGTTTCTTACATCCAAACGGCCATATCTCGCGAACGGATTGACCAATCCGCAAAATTTCTGTTGCATTTGAAAGTAGAAACTCGCCCGATTACAACTGTATGCGTACTTCTCCCCTAGGCCGTTCTAGTCATTCGTTTCGAGGATCAGAACTGCGAAAATTTTGAGGTTCTCAAGCGTTTCTTATCTCCAAACTGCCATATCTCGCGAACGGATTGATCAATCCGCAAAATTTTTGTTGCATCTGACATTAGAAACTCGCCCGATTACAACGGTATCCGTACTTTTCCCCTAGGCCGTTCTAGTTACTCGTTTCGAGCATCACAACTGCGAAAATTTTGAGTTTCTCAAGCGTTTCTTACATCCAAACTGCCACATCTCGCGAACGGATTGACCAATCCGCAAAATTTCTATTGCATCTGAAAGTAGAAACTCGCCCGATTACAACGGTATGTGTAGTTTTCCCCTAGGCCGTTCTACTTATCCGTTTCGAGCATCAGAACGGCGAAAATTTTGAGTTTCTAAAGCGTTTCTTACATTCAAACGGCCATATCTCGCGAACGGATTGACCAATCCGCAAAATTTCTGATGCATCTGAAAGTAGAAACTCGCCCCATTACAACGGTATGCGTACTTCTCCCCTAGGCCGTTCTAGTCATTCGTTTCGAGCATCAGAACTGCGAAAATTTTGAGTTTCTAAAGCGTTTCTTACATCCAAACGGCCATATCTCGCGAACGGATTGACCAATCCGCAAAATTTCTGTTGCATTTGAAAGTAGAAACTCGCCCGATTACAACTGTATGCGTACTTCTCCCCTAGGCCGTTCCAGTTATTCGTTTCGAGCATCAGAACTGCGAAAATTTTGAGTTTCTCAAGCGTTTCTTACCTCCAAACTGCCATATCTCGCGAACGGATAGACCAATCCGCAAAATTTCTGTTGCATTTGAAAGTAGAAACTGGCCCGATTACAACTGTATGCGTACCTCTCCCCTAGGCCGTTCTAGTCATTCGTTTCGAGCATCAGAACTGCGAAAATTTTGAGGATCTCAAGCGTTTCTTGTCTCCAAACTGCCATATCTCGCGAACGGATTGATCAATCCGCAAAATATTTGTTGCATCTGAAAGTAGTAACTCGCCCGATTACAACGGTATCCGTACTTTTCCCCTAGGCCGTTCTAGTTACTCGTTTCGAGCATCATAACTGCGAAAATTTTGAGTTTCTCAAGCGTTTCTTACATCCAAACTGCCACATCTCGCGAACGGATTGACCAATCCGCAAAATTTCTATTGCATCTGAAAGTAGAAACTCGCCCGATTACAACGGTATGTGTAGTTTTCCCCTAGGCCGTTCTACTTATTCGTTTCGAGCATCAGAACGGCGAAAATTTTGAGTTTCTAAAGCGTTTCTTACATCCAAACGGCCATATCTCGCGAACGAATTGACCAATCCGCAAAATTTCTGATGCATCTGAAAGTAGAAACTCGCCCGATTACAACGGTATGCGTACTTCTCCCCTAGGCCGTCCTAGTCATCCGTTTCGAGCATCAGAACTGCGAAAATTTTGAGTTTCTAAAGCGTTTCTTACATCCAAACGGCCATATCTCGCGAACGGATTGACCAATCCGCAAAATTTCTGTTGCATTTGAAAGTAAAAACTCGCCCGATTACAACTGTATGCGTACTTCTCCCCTAGGCCGTGCTAGTCATTCGTTTCGAGCATCAGAACTGCGAAAATTTTGAGGATCTCAAGCGTTTCTTGTCTCCAAACTGCCATATCTCGCGAACGGATTGATCAATCCGCAAAATTTTTGTTGCATCTGAAAGTAGAAACTCGCCCGATTGCAACGGTATCCGTACTTTTCCCCTAGGCCGTTCTAGTTACTCGTTTCGAGCATCACAACTGCGAAAATTTTGAGTTTCTCAAGCGTTTCTTACATCCAAACTGCCACATCTCGCGAACGGATTGACCAATCCGCAAAATTTCTATTGCATCTGAAAGTAGAAACTCGCCCGATTACAACGGTATGTGTAGTTTTCCCCTAGGCCGTTCTACTTATCCGTTTCGAGCATCAGAACGGCGAAAATTTTGCGTTTCTAAAGCGTTTCTTACATTCAAACGGCCATATCTCGCGAACGGATTGACCAATCCGCAAAATTTCTGATGCATCTGAAAGTAGAAACTCGCCCCATTACAACGGTATGCGTACTTCTCCCCTAGGCCGTTCTAGTCATTCGTTTCGAGCATCAGAACTGCGAAAATTTTGAGTTTCTAAAGCGTTTCTTACATCCAAACGGCCATATCTCGCGAACGGATTGACCAATCCGCAAAATTTCTGTTGCATTTGAAAGTAGAAACTCGCCCGATTACAACTGTATGCGTACTTCTCCCCTAGGCCGTTCCAGTTATTCGTTTCGAGCATCAGAACTGCGAAAATTTTGAGTTTCTCAAGCGTTTCTTACCTCCAAACTGCCATATCTCGCGAACGGATAGACCAATCCGCAAAATTTCTGTTGCATTTGAAAGTAGAAACTGGCCCGATTACAACTGTATGCGTACCTCTCCCCTAGGCCGTTCTAGTCATTCGTTTCGAGCATCAGAACTGCGAAAATTTTGAGGATCTCAAGCGTTTCTTGTCTCCAAACTGCCATATCTCGCGAACGGATTGATCAATCCGCAAAATTTTTGTTGCATCTGAAAGTAGTAACTCGCCCGATTACAACGGTATCCGTACTTTTCCCCTAGGCCGTTCTAGTTACTCGTTTCGAGCATCATAACTGCGAAAATTTTGAGTTTCTCAAGCGTTTCTTACACCCAAACTGCCACATCTCGCGAACGGATTGACCAATCCGCAAAATTTCTATTGCATCTGAAAGTAGAAACTCGCCCGATTACAACGGTATGTGTAGTTTTCCCCTAGGCCGTTCTACTTATCCGTTTCGAGCATCAGAACGGCGAAAATTTTGAGTTTCTAAAGCGTTTCTTACATTCAAACGGCCATATCTCGCGAACGGATTGACCAATCCGCAAAATTTCTGATGCATCTGAAAGTAGAAACTCGCCCCATTACAACGGTATGCGTACTTCTCCCCTAGGCCGTTCTAGTCATTCGTTTCGAGCATCAGAACTGCGAAAATTTTGAGTTTCTAAAGCGTTTCTTACATCCAAACGGCCATATCTCGCGAACGGATTGACCAATCCGCAAAATTTCTGTTGCATTTGAAAGTAGAAACTCGCCCGATTACAACTGTATGCGTACTTCTCCCCTAGGCCGTCCTAGTCATTCGTTTCGAGGATCAGAACTGCGAAAATTTTGAGGTTCTCAAGCGTTTCTTATCTCCAAACTGCCATATCTCGCGAACGGATTGATCAATCCGCAAAATTTTTGTTGCATCTGACAGTAGAAACTCGCCCGATTACAACGGTATCCGTACTTTTCCCCTAGGCCGTTCTAGTTACTCGTTTCGAGCATCATAATTGCGAAAATTTTGAGTTTCTCAAGCGTTTCTTACATCCAAACTGCCACATCTCGCGAACGGATTGACCAATCCGCAAAATTTCTATTGCATCTGAAAGTAGAAACACGCCCGATTACAACGGTATGTGTAGTTTTCCCCTAGGCCGTTCTACTTATTCGTTTCGAGCATCAGAACTGCGAAAATTTTGAGTTTCTAAAGCGTTTCTTACATCCAAACGGCCATATCTCGCGAACGGATTGACCAATCCGCAAAATTTCTGTTGCATCTGAAAGTAGAAACTCGCCCGATTACAACGGTATGTGTAGTTTTCCCCTAGGCCGTTCCAGTTATTCGTTTCGAGCATCAGAACTGCGAAAATTTTGAGTTTCTCAAGCGTTTCTTGCCTCCAAACTGCCATATCTCGCGAACGGATAGACCAATCCGCAAAATTTCTATTGCATCTGAAAGTAGAAACTCGCCCGATTACAACGGAATCCGTACTTTTCCCCTAGGCCGTTCTAGTTACTCGTTTCGAGCATCATAATTGCGAAAATTTTGAGTTTCTCAAGCGTTTCTTACATCCAAACTACCACATCTCGCGAACGGATTGACCAATCCGCAAAATTTCTATTGCATCTGAAAGTAGAAACTCGCCCGATTACAACGGTATGTGAAGTTTTCCCCTAGGCCGTTCTACTTATTCGTTTCGAGCATCAGAACTGCGAAAATTTTGAGTTTCTAAAGCGTTTCTTACATCCAAACGGCCATATCTCGCGAACGGATTGACCAATCCGCAAAATTTCTGTTGCATTTGAAAGTAGAAACTCGCCCGATTGCAACTGTATGCGTACTTCTCCCCTAGGCCGTTCTAGTCATTCGTTTCGAGCATCAGAACTGCGAAAATTTTGAGGTTCTCAAGCGTTTCTTATCTCCAAACTGCCATATCTCGCAAACGGATTGATCAATCCGCAAAATTTTTGTTGCATCTGAAAGTAGAAACTCGCCCGATTACAACGGTATCCGTACTTTTCCCCTAGGCCGTTCTAGTTACTCGTTTCGAGCATCATAACTGCGAAAATTTTGAGTTTCTCAAGCGTTTCTTATCTCCAAACTGCCATATCTCGCGAACGGATTGATCAATCCGCAAAATTTTTGTTGCATCTGACAGTAGAAACTCGCCCGATTACAACGGTATCCGTACTTTTCCCCTAGGCCGTTCTAGTTACTCGTTTCGAGCATCATAATTGCGAAAATTTTGAGTTTCTCAAGCGTTTCTTACATCCAAACTGCCACATCTCGCGAACGGATTGACCAATCCGCAAAATTTCTGTTGCATCTGAAAGTGGAAACTCGCCCGATTACAACGGTATGTGTAGTTTTCCCCTAGGCCGTTCCAGTTATTCGTTTCGAGCATCAGAACTGCGAAAATTTTGAGTTTCTCAAGCGTTTCTTACCTCCAAACTGCCATATCTAAGGAACGGATTGACCAATCCGCAAAATTTCTATTGCATCTGAAAGCAGAAACTCGCCCGATTACAACGGTATGTGTAGTTTTCCGCTAGACCGTTCTACTTATTCGTTTCGAGCATCAGAACTGCGAAAATTTTGAGTTTCTAAAGCGTTTCTTACATCCAAACGGCCATATCTCGCGAACGGATTGACCAATCCGCAAAATTTCTGTTGCATCTGAAAGAAGAAACTCGCCCGATTACAACTGTATGCGTACTTCTCCCCTAGGCCGTTCTAGTCATTCGTTTCGAGGATCAGAACTGCGAAAATTTTGAGGTTCTCAAGCGTTTCTTATCTCCAAACTGCCATATCTCGCGAACGGATTGATCAATCCGCAAAATTTTTGTTGCATCTGACAGTAGAAACTCGCCCGATTACAACGGTATCCGTACTTTTCCCCTAGGCCGTTCTAGTTACTCGTTTCGAGCATCATAATTGCGAAAATTTTGAGTTTCTCAAGCGTTTCTTACATCCAAACTGCCACATCTCGCGAACGGATTGACCAATCCGCAAAATTTCTATTGCATCTGAAAGTAGAAACACGCCCGATTACAACGGTATGTGTAGTTTTCCCCTAGGCCGTTCTACTTATTCGTTTCGAGCATCAGAACTGCGAAAATTTTGAGTTTCTAAAGCGTTTCTTACATCCAAACGGCCATATCTCGCGAACGGATTGATCAATCCGCAAAATTTTTGTTGCATCTGAAAGTAGAAACTGGCCCGATTGCAACGGTATCCGTACTTTTCCCCTAGGCCGTTCTAGTTACTCGTTTCGAGCATCATAACTGCGAAAATTTTGAGTTTCTCAAGCGTTTCTTACATCCAAACTGCCACATCTCGCGAACGGATTGACCAATCCGCAAAATTTCTATTGCATCTGAAAGTAGAAACTCGCCCGATTACAACGGTATGTGTAGTTTTCCCCTAGGCCGTTCTACTTATCCGTTTCGAGCATCAGAACGGCGAAAATTTTGAGTTTCTAAAGCGTTTCTTACATCCAAACGGCCATATCTCGCGAACGGATTGACCAATCCGCAAAATTTCTGATGCATCTGAAAGTAGAAACTCGCCCGATTACAACGGTATGCGTACTTCTCCCCTAGGCCGTTCTAGTCATTCGTTTCGAGCATCAGAACTGCGAAAATTTTGAGTTTCTAAAGCGTTTCTTACATCCAAACGGCCATATCTCGCGAACGGATTGACCAATCCGCAAAATTTCTGTTGCATTTGAAAGTAGAAACTCGCCCGATTACAACTGTATGCGTACTTCTCCCCTAGGCCGTTCTAGTCATTCGTTTCGAGGATCAGAACTACGAAAATTTTGAGTTTCTCAAGCGTTTCTTACATCCAAACTGCCACATCTCGCGAACGGATTGACCAATCCGCAAAATTTCTGTTGCATCTGAAAGTAGAAACTCGCCCGATTACAACGGTATGTGTAGTTTTCCCCTAGGCCGTTCTACTTATTCGTTTCGAGCATCAGAACGGCGAAAATTTTGAGTTTCTAAAGCGTTTCTTACATCCAAACGGCCATATCTCGCGAACGAATTGACCAATCCGCAAAATTTCTGATGCATCTGAAAGTAGAAACTCTTCCGATTACAACGGTATGCGTACTTCTCCCCTAGGCCGTCCTAGTCATCCGTTTCGAGCATCAGAACTGCGAAAATTTTGAGTTTCTAAAGCGTTTCTTACATCCAAACGGCCATATCTCGCGAACGGATTGACCAATCCGCAAAATTTCTGTTGCATTTGAAAGTAGAAACTCGCCCGATTACAACTGTATGCGTACTTCTCCCCTAGGCCGTGCTAGTCATTCGTTTCGAGCATCAGAACTGCGAAAATTTTGAGGATCTCAAGCGTTTCTTGTCTCCAAACTGCCATATCTCGCGAACGGATTGATCAATCCGCAAAATTTTTGTTGCATCTGAAAGTAGAAACTCGCCCGATTGCAACGGTATCCGTACTTTTCCCCTAGGCCGTTCTAGTTACTCGTTTCGAGCATCACAACTGCGAAAATTTTGAGTTTCTCAAGCGTTTCTTACATCCAAACTGCCACATCTCGCGAACGGATTGACCAATCCGCAAAATTTCTATTGCATCTGAAAGTAGAAACTCGCCCGATTACAACGGTATGTGTAGTTTTCCCCTAGGCCGTTCTACTTATCCGTTTCGAGCATCAGAACGGCGAAAATTTTGAGTTTCTAAAGCGTTTCTTACATTCAAACGGCCATATCTCGCGAACGGATTGACCAATCCGCAAAATTTCTGATGCATCTGAAAGTAGAAACTCGCCCGATTACAACGGTATGCGTACTTCTCCCCTAGGCCGTTCTAGTCATTCGTTTCGAGCATCAGAACTGCGAAAATTTTGAGTTTCTAAAGCGTTTCTTACATCCAAACGGCCATATCTCGCGAACGGATTGACCAATCCGCAAAATTTCTGTTGCATTTGAAAGTAGAAACTCGCCCGATTACAACTGTATGCGTACTTCTCCCCTAGGCCGTTCTAGTCATTCGTTTCGAGGATCAGAACTGCGAAAATTTTGAGGTTCTCAAGCGTTTCTTATCTCCAAACTGCCATATCTCGCGAACGGATTGATCAATCCGCAAAATTTTTGTTGCATCTGACAGTAGAAACTCGCCCGATTACAACGGTATCCGTACTTTTCCCCTAGGCCGTTCTAGTTACTCGTTTCGAGCATCATAATTGCGAAAATTTTGAGTTTCTCAAGCGTTTCTTACATCCAAACTGCCACATCTCGCGAACGGATTGACCAATCCGCAAAATTTCTATTGCATCTGAAAGTAGAAACACGCCCGATTACAACGGTATGTGTAGTTTTCCCCTAGGCCGTTCTACTTATTCGTTTCGAGCATCAGAACTGCGAAAATTTTGAGTTTCTAAAGCGTTTCTTACATCCAAACGGCCATATCTCGCGAACGGATTGACCAATCCGCAAAATTTCTGTTGCATCTGAAAGTAGAAACTCGCCCGATTACAACGGTATGTGTAGTTTTCCCCTAGGCCGTTCCAGTTATTCGTTTCGAGCATCAGAACTGCGAAAATTTTGAGTTTCTCAAGCGTTTCTTGCCTCCAAACTGCCATATCTCGCGAACGGATAGACCAATCCGCAAAATTTCTATTGCATCTGAAAGTAGAAACTCGCCCGATTACAACGGAATCCGTACTTTTCCCCTAGGCCGTTCTAGTTACTCGTTTCGAGCATCATAATTGCGAAAATTTTGAGTTTCTCAAGCGTTTCTTACATCCAAACTGCCACATCTCGCCAACGGATTGACCAATCCGCAAAATTTCTATTGCATCTGAAAGTAGAAACTCGCCCGAGTACAACGGTATGTGTAGTTTTCCCCTAGGCCGTTCTACTTATTCGTTTCGAGCATCAGAGCGGCGAAAATTTTGAGTTTCTAAAGCGTTTCTTACATCCAAACGGCCATATCTCGCGAACGGATTGACCAATCCGCAAAATTTCTGTTGCATCTGAAAGTAGAAACTCGCCCGATTACAACGGTATGTGTAGTTTTCCCCTAGGCCGTTCCAGTTATTCGTTTCGAGCATCAGAACTGCGAAAATTTTGAGTTTCTCAAGCGTTTCTTACCTCCAAACTGCCATATCTCGGGAACGGATTGACCAATCCGCAAAATTTCTATTGCATCTGAAAGTAGAAACTCGCCCGATTACAACGGTATGTGTAGTTTTCCGCTAGACCGTTCTACTTATTCGTTTCGAGCATCAGAACTGCGAAAATTTTGAGTTTCTAAAGCGTTTCTTACATCCAAACGGCCATATCTCGCGAACGGATTGACCAATCCGCAAAATTTCTGTTGCATCTGAAAGAAGAAACTCGCCCGATTACAACTGTATGCGTACTTCTCCCCTAGGCCGTTCTAGTCATTCGTTTCGAGGATCAGAACTGCGAAAATTTTGAGGTTCTCAAGCGTTTCTTATCTCCAAACTGCCATATCTCGCGAACGGATTGATCAATCCGCAAAATTTTTGTTGCATCTGACAGTAGAAACTCGCCCGATTACAACGGTATCCGTACTTTTCCCCTAGGCCGTCCTAGTTACTCGTTTCGAGCATCATAATTGCGAAAATTTTGAGTTTCTCAAGCGTTTCTTACATCCAAACTGCCACATCTCGCGAACGGATTGACCAATCCGCAAAATTTCTATTGCATCTGAAAGTAGAAACACGCCCGATTACAACGGTATGTGTAGTTTTCCCCTAGGCCGTTCCAGTTATTCGTTTCGAGCATCAGAACTGCGAAAATTTTGAGTTTCTCAAGCGTTTCTTACCTCCAAACTGCCATATCTCGGGAACGGATTAACCAATCCGCAAAATTTCTATTGCATCTGAAAGTAGAAACTCGCCCGATTACAACGGTATGTGTAGTTTTCCCCTAGGCCGTTCTACTTATTCGTTTCGAGCATCAGAACTGCGAAAATTTTGAGTTTCTAAAGCGTTTCTTACATCCAAACGGCCATATCTCGCGAACGGATTGACCAATCCGCATAATTTCTGTTGCATTTGAAAGTAGAAACTCGCCCGATTGCAACTGTATGCGTACTTCTCCCCTAGGCGGTTCTAGTCATTCGTTTCGAGCATCAGAACTGCGAAAATTTTGAGTTTCTAAAGCGTTTCTTACATCCAAACGGCCATATCTCGCGAACGGATTGACCAATCCGCAAAATTTCTGTTGCATTTGAAAGTAGAAACTCGCCCGATTACAACTGTATGCGTACTTCTCCCCTAGGCCGTTCTAGTCATTCGTTTCGAGGATCAGAACTGCGAAAATTTTGAGGTTCTCAAGCGTTTCTTATCTCCAAACTGCCATATCTCGCGAACGGATTGATCAATCCGCAAAATTTTTGTTGCATCTGACATTAGAAACTCGCCCGATTACAACGGTATCCGTACTTTTCCCCTAGGCCGTTCTAGTTACTCGTTTCGAGCATCATAATTGCGAAAATTTTGAGTTTCTCAAGCGTTTCTTACATCCAAACTGCCACATCTCGCGAACGGATTGACCAATCCGCAAAATTTCTATTGCATCTGAAAGTAGAAACACGCCCGATTACAACGGTATGTGTAGTTTTCCCCTAGGCCGTTCTACTTATTCGTTTCGAGCATCAGAACTGCGAAAATTTTGAGTTTCTAAAGCGTTTCTTACATCCAAACGGCCATATCTCGCGAACGGATTGACCAATCCGCAAAATTTCTGTTGCATCTGAAAGTAGAAACTCGCCCGATTACAACGGTATGTGTAGTTTTCCCCTAGGCCGTTCCAGTTATTCGTTTCGAGCATCAGAACTGCGAAAATTTTGAGTTTCTCAAGCGTTTCTTGCCTCCAAACTGCCATATCTCGCGAACGGATAGACCAATCCGCAAAATTTCTATTGCATCTGAAAGTAGAAACTCGCCCGATTACAACGGAATCCGTACTTTTCCCCTAGGCCGTTCTAGTTACTCGTTTCGAGCATCATAATTGCGAAAATTTTGAGTTTCTCAAGCGTTTCTTACATCCAAACTGCCACATCTCGCCAACGGATTGACCAATCCGCAAAATTTCTATTGCATCTGAAAGTAGAAACTCGCCCGAGTACAACGGTATGTGTAGTTTTCCCCTAGGCCGTTCTACTTATTCGTTTCGAGCATCAGAGCGGCGAAAATTTTGAGTTTCTAAAGCGTTTCTTACATCCAAACGGCCATATCTCGCGAACGGATTGACCAATCCGCAAAATTTCTGTTGCATCTGAAAGTAGAAACTCGCCCGATTACAACGGTATGTGTAGTTTTCCCCTAGGCCGTTCCAGTTATTCGTTTCGAGCATCAGAACTGCGAAAATTTTGAGTTTCTCAAGCGTTTCTTACCTCCAAACTGCCATATCTCGGGAACGGATTGACCAATCCGCAAAATTTCTATTGCATCTGAAAGTAGAAACTCGCCCGATTACAACGGTATGTGTAGTTTTCCGCTAGACCGTTCTACTTATTCGTTTCGAGCATCAAAACTGCGAAAATTTTGAGTTTCTAAAGCGTTTCTTACATCCAAACGGCCATATCTCGCGAACGGATTGACCAATCCGCAAAATTTCTGTTGCATCTGAAAGAAGAAACTCGCCCGATTACAACTGTATGCGTACTTCTCCCCTAGGCCGTTCTAGTCATTCGTTTCGAGGATCAGAACTGCGAAAATTTTGAGGTTCTCAAGCGTTTCTTATCTCCAAACTGCCATATCTCGCGAACGGATTGATCAATCCGCAAAATTTTTGTTGCATCTGACAGTAGAAACTCGCCCGATTACAACGGTATCCGTACTTTTCCCCTAGGCCGTCCTAGTTACTCGTTTCGAGCATCATAATTGCGAAAATTTTGAGTTTCTCAAGCGTTTCTTACATCCAAACTGCCACATCTCGCGAACGGATTGACCAATCCGCAAAATTTCTATTGCATCTGAAAGTAGAAACACGCCCGATTACAACGGTATGTGTAGTTTTCCCCTAGGCCGTTCCAGTTATTCGTTTCGAGCATCAGAACTGCGAAAATTTTGAGTTTCTCAAGCGTTTCTTACCTCCAAACTGCCATATCTCGGGAACGGATTAACCAATCCGCAAAATTTCTATTGCATCTGAAAGTAGAAACTCGCCCGATTACAACGGTATGTGTAGTTTTCCCCTAGGCCGTTCTACTTATTCGTTTCGAGCATCAGAACTGCGAAAATTTTGAGTTTCTAAAGCGTTTCTTACATCCAAACGGCCATATCTCGCGAACGGATTGACCAATCCGCAAAATTTCTGTTGCATTTGAAAGTAGAAACTCGCCCGATTACAACTGTATGCGTACTTCTCCCCTAGGCCGTTCTAGTCATTCGTTTCGAGGATCAGAACTACGAAAATTTTGAGTTTCTCAAGCGTTTCTTACATCCAAACTGCCACATCACGCGAACGGATTGACCAATCCGCAAAATTTCTATTGCATCTGAAAGTAGAAACTCGCCCGATTACAACGGTATGTGTAGTTTTCCCCTAGGCCGTTCTACTTACTCGTTTCGAGCATCAGAACGGCGAAAATTTTGAGTTTCTAAAGCGTTTCTTACATCCAAACGGCCATATCTCGCGAACGAATTGACCAATCCGCAAAATTTCTGATGCATCTGAAAGTAGAAACTCTTCCGATTACAACGGTATGCGTACTTCTCCCCTAGGCCGTCCTAGTCATCCGTTTCGAGCATCAGAACTGCGAAAATTTTGAGTTTCTAAAGCGTTTCTTACATCCAAACGGCCATATCTCGCGAACGGATTGACCAATCCGCAAAATTTCTGTTGCATTTGAAAGTAGAAACTCGCCCGATTACAACTGTATGCGTACTTCTCCCATAGGCCGTGCTAGTCATTCGTTTCGAGCATCAGAACTGCGAAAATTTTGAGGATCTCAAGCGTTTCTTGTCTCCAAACTGCCATATCTCGCGAACGGATTGATCAATCCGCAAAATTTTTGTTGCATCTGAAAGTAGAAACTCGCCCGATTGCAACGGTATCCGTACTTTTCCCCTAGGCCGTTCTAGTTACTCGTTTCGAGCATCACAACTGCGAAAATTTTGAGTTTCTCAAGCGTTTCTTACATCCAAACTGCCACATCTCGCGAACGGATTGACCAATCCGCAAAATTTCTATTGCATCTGAAAGTAGAAACTCGCCCGATTACAACGGTATGTGTAGTTTTCCCCTAGGCCGTTCTACTTATCCGTTTCGAGCATCAGAACGGCGAAAATTTTGAGTTTCTAAAGCGTTTCTTACATTCAAACGGCCATATCTCGCGAACGGATTGACCAATCCGCAAAATTTCTGATGCATCTGAAAGTAGAAACTCGCCCGATTACAACGGTATGCGTACTTCTCCCCTAGGCCGTTCTAGTCATTCGTTTCGAGCATCAGAACTGCGAAAATTTTGAGTTTCTAAAGCGTTTCTTACATCCAAACGGCCATATCTCGCGAACGGATTGACCAATCCGCAAAATTTCTGTTGCATTTGAAAGTAGAAACTCGCCCGATTACAACTGTATGCGTACTTCTCCCCTAGGCCGTTCTAGTCATTCGTTTCGAGGATCAGAACTGCGAAAATTTTGAGGTTCTCAAGCGTTTCTTATCTCCAAACTGCCATATCTCGCGAACGGATTGATCAATCCGCAAAATTTTTGTTGCATCTGACAGTAGAAACTCGCCCGATTACAACGGTATCCGTACTTTTCCCCTAGGCCGTCCTAGTTACTCGTTTCGAGCATCATAATTGCGAAAATTTTGAGTTTCTCAAGCGTTTCTTACATCCAAACTGCCACATCTCGCGAACGGATTGACCAATCCGCAAAATTTCTATTGCATCTGAAAGTAGAAACACGCCCGATTACAACGGTATGTGTAGTTTTCCCCTAGGCCGTTCTACTTATTCGTTTCGAGCATCAGAACTGCGAAAATTTTGAGTTTCTAAAGCGTTTCTTACATCCAAACGGCCATATCTCGCGAACGGATTGATCAATCCGCAAAATTTTTGTTGCATCTGAAAGTAGAAACTGGCCCGATTGCAACGGTATCCGTACTTTTCCCCTAGGCCGTTCTAGTTACTCGTTTCGAGCATCACAACTGCGAAAATTTTGAGTTTCTCAAGCGTTTCTTACATCCAAACTGCCACATCTCGCGAACGGATTGACCAATCCGCAAAATTTCTATTGCATCTGAAAGTAGAAACTCGCCCGATTACAACGGTATGTGTAGTTTTCCCCTAGGCCGTTCTACTTATCCGTTTCGAGCATCAGAACGGCGAAAATTTTGAGTTTCTAAAGCGTTTCTTACATCCAAACGGCCATATCTCGCGAACGGATTGACCAATCCGCAAAATTTCTGATGCATCTGAAAGTAGAAACTCGCCCGATTACAACGGTATGCGTACTTCTCCCCTAGGCCGTTCTAGTCATTCGTTTCGAGCATCAGAACTGCGAAAATTTTGAGTTTCTAAAGCGTTTCTTACATCCAAACGGCCATATCTCGCAAACGGATTGACCAATCCGCAAAATTTCTGTTGCATTTGAAAGTAGAAACTCGCCCGATTACAACTGTATGCGTACTTCTCCCCTAGGCCGTTCTAGTCATTCGTTTCGAGGATCAGAACTACGAAAATTTTGAGTTTCTCAAGCGTTTCTTACATCCAAACTTCCACATCTCGCGAACGGATTGACCAATCCGCAAAATTTCTATTGCATCTGAAAGTAGAAACTCGCCCGATTACAACGGTATGTGTAGTTTTCCCCTAGGCCGTTCTACTTATTCGTTTCGAGCATCAGAACTGCGAAAATTTTGAGTTTCTAAAGCGTTTCTTACATCCAAACGGCCATATCTCGCGAACGGATTGACCAATCCGCATAATTTCTGTTGCATTTGAAAGTAGAAACTCGCCCGATTGCAACTGTATGCGTACTTCTCCCCTAGGCCGTTCTAGTCATTCGTTTCGAGCATCAGAACTGCGAAAATTTTGAGTTTCTAAAGCGTTTCTTACATCCAAACGGCCATATCTCGCGAACGGATTGACCAATCCGCAAAATTTCTATTGCATCTGAAAGTAGAAACACGCCCGATTACAACGGTATGTGTAGTTTTCCCCTAGGCCGTTCTACTTATTCGTTTCGAGCATCAGAACTGCGAAAATTTTGAGTTTCTAAAGCGTTTCTTACATCCAAACGGCCATATCTCGCGAACGGATTGACCAATCCGCAAAATTTCTGTTGCATCTGAAAGTAGAAACTCGCCCGATTACAACGGTATGTGTAGTTTTCCCCTAGGCCGTTCCAGTTATTCGTTTCGAGCATCAGAACTGCGAAAATTTTGAGTTTCTCAAGCGTTTCTTGCCTCCAAACTGCCATATCTCGCGAACGGATAGACCAATCCGCAAAATTTCTATTGCATCTGAAAGTAGAAACTCGCCCGATTACAACGGAATCCGTACTTTTCCCCTAGGCCGTTCTAGTTACTCGTTTCGAGCATCATAATTGCGAAAATTTTGAGTTTCTCAAGCGTTTCTTACATCCAAACTGCCACATCTCGCCAACGGATTGACCAATCCGCAAAATTTCTATTGCATCTGAAAGTAGAAACTCGCCCGAGTACAACGGTATGTGTAGTTTTCCCCTAGGCCGTTCTACTTATTCGTTTCGAGCATCAGAGCGGCGAAAATTTTGAGTTTCTAAAGCGTTTCTTACATCCAAACGGCCATATCTCGCGAACGGATTGACCAATCCGCAAAATTTCTGTTGCATCTGAAAGTAGAAACTCGCCCGATTACAACGGTATGTGTAGTTTTCCCCTAGGCCGTTCGAGTTATTCGTTTCGAGCATCAGAACTGCGAAAATTTTGAGTTTCTCAAGCGTTTCTTACCTCCAAACTGCCATATCTCGGGAACGGATTGACCAATCCGCAAAATTTCTATTGCATCTGAAAGTAGAAACTCGCCCGATTACAACGGTATGTGTAGTTTTCCGCTAGACCGTTCTACTTATTCGTTTCGAGCATCAGAACTGCGAAAATTTTGAGTTTCTAAAGCGTTTCTTACATCCAAACGGCCATATCTCGCGAACGGATTGACCAATCCGCAAAATTTCTGTTGCATCTGAAAGAAGAAACTCGCCCGATTACAACTGTATGCGTACTTCTCCCCTAGGCCGTTCTAGTCATTCGTTTCGAGGATCAGAACTGCGAAAATTTTGAGGTTCTCAAGCGTTTCTTACATCCAAACTGCCACATCTCGCGAACGGATTGACCAATCCGCAAAATTTCTATTGCATCTGAAAGTAGAAACTCGCCCGATTACAACGGTATGTGTAGTTTTCCCCTAGGCCGTTCTACTTATCCGTTTCGAGCATCAGAACGGCGAAAATTTTGAGTTTCTGAAGCGTTTCTTACATCCAAACGGCCATATCTCGCGAACGGATTGACCAATCCGCAAAATTTCTGATGCATCTGAAAGTAGAAACTCGCCCGATTACAACGGTATGCGTACTTCTCCCCTAGGCCGTTCTAGTCATTCGTTTCGAGCATCAGAACTGCGAAAATTTTGAGTTTCTAAAGCGTTTCTTACATCCAAACGGCCATATCTCGCAAACGGATTGACCAATCCGCAAAATTTCTGTTGCATTTGAAAGTAGAAACTCGCCCGATTACAACTGTATGCGTACTTCTCCCCTAGGCCGTTCTAGTCATTCGTTTCGAGGATCAGAACTACGAAAATTTTGAGTTTCTCAAGCGTTTCTTACATCCAAACTGCCACATCTCGCGAACGGATTGACCAATCCGCAAAATTTCTATTGCATCTGAAAGTAGAAACTCGCCCGATTACAACGGTATGTGTAGTTTTCCCCTAGGCCGTTCTACTTATTCGTTTCGAGCATCAGAACGGCGAAAATTTTGAGTTTCTGAAGCGTTTCTTACATCCAAACGGCCATATCTCGCGAACGGATTGACCAATCCGCAAAATTTCTGATGCATCTGAAAGTAGAAACTCGCCCGATTACAACGGTATGCGTACTTCTCCCCTAGGCCGTTCTAGTCATTCGTTTCGAGCATCAGAACTGCGAAAATTTTGAGTTTCTAAAGCGTTTCTTACATCCAAACGGCCATATCTCGCGAACGGATTGACCAATCCGCATAATTTCTGTTGCATTTGAAAGTAGAAACTCGCCCGATTGCAACTGTATGCGTACTTCTCCCCTAGGCCGTTCTAGTCATTCGTTTCGAGCATCAGAACTGCGAAAATTTTGAGGTTCTCAAGCGTTTCTTATCTCCAAACTGCCATATCTTGCGAACGGATTGATCAATCCGCAAAATTTTTGTTGCATCTGAAAGTAGAAACTCGCCCGATTACAACGGTATCCGTACTTTTCCCCTAGGCCGTTCTAGTTACTCGTTTCGAGCATCATAATTGCGAAAATTTTGAGTTTCTCAAGCGTTTCTTACATCCAAACTGCCACATCTCGCCAACGGATTGACCAATCCGCAAAATTTCTATTGCATCTGAAAGTAGAAACTCGCCCGAGTACAACGGTATGTGTAGTTTTCCCCTAGGCCGTTCTACTTATTCGTTTCGAGCATCAGAACGGCGAAAATTTTGAGTTTCTAAAGCGTTTCTTACATCCAAACGGCCATATCTCGCGAACGGATTGACCAATCCGCAAAATTTCTGTTGCATCTGAAAGTAGAAACTCGCCCGATTACAACGGTATGTGTAGTTTTCCCCTAGGCCGTTCCAGTTATTCGTTTCGAGCATCAGAACTGCGAAAATTTTGAGTTTCTCAAGCGTTTCTTACCTCCAAACTGCCATATCTCGCGAACGGATTGACCAATCCGCAAAATTTCTATTGCATCTGAAAGTAGAAACTCGCCCGATTACAACGGTATGTGTAGTTTTCCCCTAGACCGTTCTACTTATTCGTTTCGAGCATCAGAACTGCGAAAATTTTGAGTTTCTCAAGCGTTTCTTACATCCAAACTGCCACATCTCGCGAACGGATTGACCAATCCGCAAAATTTCTATTGCATCTGAAAGTAGAAACACGCCCGATTACAACGTTATGTGTAGTTTTCCCCTAGGCCGTTCTACTTATTCGTTTCGAGCATCAGAACTGCGAAAATTTTGAGTTTCTAAAGCGTTTCTTACATCCAAACGGCCATATCTCGCGAACGGATTGACCAATCCCCAAAATTTCTGTTGCATCTGAAAGTAGAAACTCGCCCGACTACAACGGTATGTGTAGTTTTCCCCTAGGCCGTTCCAGTTATTCGTTTCGAGCATCAGAACTGCGAAAATTTTGAGTTTCTCAAGCGTTTCTTGCCTCCAAACTGCCATATCTCGCGAACGGATAGACCAATCCGCAAAATTTCTATTGCATCTGAAAGTAGAAACTCGCCCGATTACAACGGAATCCGTACTTTTCCCCTAGGCCGTTCTAGTTACTCGTTTCGAGCATCATAATTGCGAAAATTTTGAGTTTCTCAAGCGTTTCTTACATCCAAACTACAACATCTCGCGAACGGATTGACCAATCCGCAAAATTTCTATTGCATCTGAAAGTAGAAACTCGCCCGATTACAACGGTATGTGAAGTTTTCCCCTAGGCCGTTCTACTTATTCGTTTCGCGCATCAGAACTGCGAAAATTTTGAGTTTCTAAAGCGTTTCTTACATCCAAACGGCCATATCTCGCGAACGGATTGACCAATCCGCAAAATTTCTGTTGCATCTGAAAGTAGAAACTCGCCCGATTACAACGGTATGTGTAGTTTTCCCCTAGGCCGTTCCAGTTATTCGTTTCGAGCATCAGAACTGCGAAAATTTTGAGTTTCTCAAGCGTTTCTTAACTCCAAACTGCCATATCTCGCGAACGGATTGACCAATCCGCATAATTTCTGTTGCATTTGAAAGTAGAAACTCGCCCGATTGCAACTGTATGCGTACTTCTCCCCTAGGCCCTTCTAGTCATTCGTTTCGAGCATCAGAACTGCGAAAATTTTGAGGTTCTCAAGCGTTTCTTATCTCCAAACTGCCATATCTCGCGAACGGATTGATCAATCCGCAAAATTTTTGTTGCATCTGAAAGTAGAAACTCGCCCGATTACAACGGTATCCGTACTTTTCCCCTAGGCCGTTCTAGTTACTCGTTTCGAGCATCATAATTTCGAAAATTTTGAGTTTCTCAAGCGTTTCTTACATCCAAACTGCCACATCTCGCCAACGGATTGACCAATCCGCAAAATTTCTATTGCATCTGAAAGTAGAAACTCGCCCGAGTACAACGGTATGTGTAGTTTTCCCCTAGGCCGTTCTACTTATTCGTTTCGAGCATCAGAACGGCGAAAATTTTGAGTTTCTAAAGCGTTTCTTACATCCAAACGGCCATATCTCGCGAACGGATTGACCAATCCGCAAAATTTCTGTTGCATCTGAAAGTAGAAACTCGCCCGATTACAACGGTATGTGTAGTTTTCCCCTAGGCCGTTCCAGTTATTCGTTTCGAGCATCAGAACTGCGAAAATTTTGAGTTTCTCAAGCGTTGCTTACCTCCAAACTGCCATATCTCGGGAACGGATTGACCAATCCGCAAAATTTCCATTGCATCTGAAAGTAGAAACTCGCCCGATTACAACGGTATGTGTAGTTTTCCCCTAGACCGTTCTACTTATTCGTTTCGAGCATCAGAACTGCGAAAATTTTGAGTTTCTAAAGCGATTCTTACATCCAAACGGCCATATCTCGCGAACGGATTGACCAATCCGCAAAATTTCTGTTGCATCTGAAAGAAGAAACTCGCCCGATTACAACTGTATGCGTACTTCTCCCCTAGGCCGTTCTAGTCATTCGTTTCGAGGATCAGAACTGCGAAAATTTTGAGGTTCTCAAGCGTTTCTTATCTCCAAACTGCCATATCTCGCGAACGGATTGATCAATCCGCAAAATTTTTGTTGCATCTGAAAGTAGAAACTCGCCCGATTACAACGGTATCCGTACTTTTCCCCTAGGCCGTTCTAGTTACTCGTTTCGAGCATCATAATTTCGAAAATTTTGAGTTTCTCAAGCGTTTCTTACATCCAAACTGCCACATCTCGCCAACGGATTGACCAATCCGCAAAATTTCTATTGCATCTGAAAGTAGAAACTCGCCCGAGTACAACGGTATGTGTAGTTTTCCCCTAGGCCGTTCTACTTATTCGTTTCGAGCATCAGAACGGCGAAAATTTTGAGTTTCTAAAGCGTTTCTTACATCCAAACGGCCATATCTCGCGAACGGATTGACCAATCCGCAAAATTTCTGTTGCATCTGAAAGTAGAAACTCGCCCGATTACAACGGTATGCGTACTTTTCCCCTAGGCCGTTCTAGTTATTCGTTTCGAGCATCAGAACTGCGAAAATTTTGAGTTTCTCAAGTGTTTCTTACCTCCAAACTGCCATATCTCGCGAACGGATTTACCAATCCGCAAAATTTCTGTTGCATCTGAAAGTAGAAACTCGCCCGATTACAACGGTATGCGTACTTCTCCCCTAGGCCGTTCCAGTCATTCGTTTCGAGCATCAGAACTGCGAAAATTTTGAGTTTCTAAAGCGTTTCTTACATCCAAACGACCATATCTCGCGAACGGATTGACCAATCCGCAAAATTTCTGTTGCATCTGAAAGTAGAATCTCGCCCGATTACAACGGTGGGCGTACATCTCCCCTAGGCCGTTCTAGTCATTCGTTTCGAGCATCAGAACTGCGAAAATTTTGAGTTTCTCAAGCGATTCTTATCTCCAAACTGCCATATCTCGCGAACGGATTGACCAATCCGCAAAATTTCTGTTGCATCTGAAAGTAGAAACTCGCCCGATTACAACGGTATGTGTAGTTTTCCCCTAGGCCGTTCCAGTTATTCGTTTCGAGCATCAGAACTGCGAAAATTTTGAGTTTCTCAAGCGTTTCTTAACTCCAAACTGCCATATCTCGCGAACGGATTGACCAATCCGCATAATTTCTGTTGCATTTGAAAGTAGAAACTCGCCCCATTGCAACTGTATGCGTACTTCTCCCCTAGGCCGTTCTAGTCATTCGTTTCGAGCATCAGAACTGCGAAAATTTTGAGGTTCTCAAGCGTTTCTTATCTCCAAACTGCCATATCTCGCGAACGGATTGATCAATCCGCAAAATTTTTGTTGCATCTGAAAGTAGAAACTCGCCCGATTACAACGGTATCCGTACTTTTCCCCTAGGCCGTTCTAGTTACTCGTTTCGAGCATCATAATTTCGAAAATTTTGAGTTTCTCAAGCGTTTCTTACATCCAAACTGCCACATCTCGCCAACGGATTGACCAATCCGCAAAATTTCTATTGCATCTGAAAGTAGAAACTCGCCCGAGTACAACGGTATGTGTAGTTTTCCCCTAGGCCGTTCTACTTATTCGTTTCGAGCATCAGAACGGCGAAAATTTTGAGTTTCTAAAGCGTTTCTTACATCCAAACGGCCATATCTCGCGAACGGATTGACCAATCCGCAAAATTTCTGTTGCATCTGAAAGTAGAAACTCGCCCGATTACAACGGTATGTGTAGTTTTCCCCTAGGCCGTTCCAGTCATTCGTTTCGAGCATCAGAACTGCGAAAATTTTGAGTTTCTAAAGCGTTTCTTACATCCAAACGACCATATCTCGCGAACGGATTGACCAATCCGCAAAATTTCTATTGCATCTGAAAGTAGAAACTCGCCCGATTACAACGGTATGTGAAGTTTTCCCCTAGGCCGTTCTACTTATTCGTTTCGCGCATCAGAACTGCGAAAATTTTGAGTTTCTAAAGCGTTTCTTACATCCAAACGGCCATATCTCGCGAACGGATTGACCAATCCGCAAAATTTCTGTTGCATCTGAAAGTAGAAACTCGCCCGATTACAACGGTATGTGTAGTTTTCCCCTAGGCCGTTCCAGTTATTCGTTTCGAGCATCAGAACTGCGAAAATTTTGAGTTTCTCAAGCGTTTCTTAACTCCAAACTGCCATATCTCGCGAACGGATTGACCAATCCGCATAATTTCTGTTGCATTTGAAAGTAGAAACTCGCCCGATTGCAACTGTATGCGTACTTCTCCCCTAGGCCGTTCTAGTCATTCGTTTCGAGCATCAGAACTGCGAAAATTTTGAGTTTCTCAAGCGTTTCTTATCTCCAAACTGCCATATCTCACGAACGGATTGACCAATCCGCAAAATTTCTGTTGCATCTGAAAGTAGAAACTCGTCCGATTACAACGGTATGTGTAGTTTTCCGCTAGGCCGTTCCAGTTATTCGTTTCGAGCATCAGATCTGCGAAAATTTTGAGTTTCTCAAGCGTTTCTTAACTCCAAACTGCCATATCTCGCGAACGGATTGACCAATCCGCATAATTTCTGTTGCATTTGAAAGTAGAAACTCGCCCGATTGCAACTGTATGCGTACTTCTCCCCTAGGCCGTTCTAGTCATTCGTTTCGAGCATCAGAACTGCGAAAATTTTGAGGTTCTCAAGCGTTTCTTATCTCCAAACTGCCATATCTCGCGAACGGATTGATCAATCCGCAAAATTTTTGTTGCATCTGAAAGTAGAAACTCGCCCGATTACAACGGTATGCGTACTTTTCCCCTAGGCCGTTCTAGTTACTCGTTTCGAGCATCATAACTGCGAAAATTTTGAGTTTCTCAAGCGTTTCTTACTTCCAAACTGCCATATCTCGCGAACGGATTGACCAATCCGCAAAATTTCTGTTGCATCTGAAAGTAGAAACTCGCCCGATTATAACGGCATGCGCACTTTTCTCCTAGGTCGTTCTAGTTATTCGTGTCGAGCATCAGAACTGCGAAAATTTTGAGTTTCTCAAGCGTTTCTTACCTCCAAACTGCCATATCTCGCGAACGGATTGACCAATCCGCAAAATTTCTGTTGCATCTGAAAGTAGAAACTCGCCCGATTACAACGGTATGTGTAGTTTTCCCCTAGGCCGTTCCAGTTATTCGTTTCGAGCATCAGAACTGCGAAAATTTTGAGTTTCTCAAGCGTTTCTTACTTCCAAACTGCCATATCTCGCGAACGGATTGACCAATCCGCAAAATTTCTGTTGCATCTGAAAGTAGAATCTCGCCCGATTACAACGGTGTGCGTACATCTCCCCTAGGCCGTTCTAGTCATTCGTTTCGAGCATCAGAACTGCGAAAATTTTGAGTTTCTCAAGCGTTTCTTACATCCAAACGACCATATCTCGCGAACGGATTGACCAATCCGCAAAATTTCTATTGCATCTGAAAGTAGAAACTCGCCCGATTACAACGGTATGTGAAGTTTTCCCCTAGGCCGTTCTACTTATTCGTTTCGCGCATCAGAACTGCGAAAATTTTGAGTTTCTAAAGCGTTTCTTACATCCAAACGGCCATATCTCGCGAACGGATTGACCAATCCGCAAAATTTCTGTTGCATCTGAAAGTAGAAACTCGCCCGATTACAACGGTATGTGTAGTTTTCCCCTAGGCCGTTCCAGTTATTCGTTTCGAGCATCAGAACTGCGAAAATTTTGAGTTTCTCAAGCGTTTCTTAACTCCAAACTGCCATATCTCGCGAACGGATTGACCAATCCGCATAATTTCTGTTGCATTTGAAAGTAGAAACTCGCCCGATTGCAACTGTATGCGTACTTCTCCCCTAGGCCGTTCTAGTCATTCGTTTCGAGCATCAGAACTGCGAAAATTTTGAGTTTCTCAAGCGTTTCTTATCTCCAAACTGCCATATCTCACGAACGGATTGACCAATCCGCAAAATTTCTGTTGCATCTGAAAGTAGAAACTCGTCCGATTACAACGGTATGTGTAGTTTTCCCCTAGGCCGTTCCAGTTATTCGTTTCGAGCATCAGATCTGCGAAAATTTTGAGTTTCTCAAGCGTTTCTTAACTCCAAACTGCCATATCCTGCGAACGGATTGACCAATCCGCATAATTTCTGTTGCATTTGAAAGTAGAAACTCGCCCGATTACTACGGTATGCGTACTTCTCCCCTAGGCCGTTCTAGTCATTCGTTTCGAGCATCAGAACTGCGAAAATTTTGAGTTTCTCAAGCGTTTCTTATCTCCAAACTGCCATATCTCACGAACGGATTGACCAATCCGCAAAATTTCTGTTGCATCTGAAAGTAGAAACTCGCCCGATTACAACGGTATGCGTACTTTTCCCCTAGGCCGTTCTAGTTATTCGTTTCGAGCATCATAACTGCGAAAATTTTGAGTTTCTCAAGCGTTTCTTACATCCAAACTGCCACATCTCGCCAACGGATTGACCAATCCGCAAAGTTTCTATTGCATCTGAAAGTAGAATCTCGCCCGATTACAACGGTATGTGTAGTTTTCCCCTAGGCCGTTCCAGTTATTCGTTTCGAGCATCAGAACTGCGAAAATTTTGAGTTTCTCAAGCGTTTCTTACTTCCAAACTGCCATATCTCGCGAACGGATCGACCAATCCGCAAAATTTCTGTTGCATCTGAAAGTAGAAACTCGCCCGATTATAACGGTATGCGTACTTCTCCCCTAGGTCGTTCTAGTCATTCGTTTCGAGCATCAGAACTGCGAAAATTTTGAGTTTCTCAAGCGTTTCTTACCTCCAAACTGCCATATCTCGCGAACGGATTGACCAATCCGCAAAATTTCTATTGCATCTGAAAGTAGAATCTCGCCCGATTACAACGGTGTGCGTACATCTCCCCTAGGCCGTTCTAGTCATTCGTTTCGAGCATCAGAACTGCGAAAATTTTGAGTTTCTCAAGCGTTTCTTACTTCCAAACTGCCATATCTCGCGAACGGATTGACCAATCCGCAAAATTTCTGTTGCATCTGAAAGTAGAAACTCGCCCGATTATAACGGCATGCGCACTTTTCCCCTAGGTCGTTCTAGTTATTCGTGTCGAGCATCAGAACTGCGAAAATTTTGAGGTTCTCAAGCGCTTCTTATCTCCAAACTGCCATATCTCGCGAAGGGATAGATCAATCCGCAAAATTTTTGTTGCATCTGAAAGTAGAAACTCGCCCGATTACAACGGTATCCGTACTCTTCCCATAGGCCGTTCTAGTTATTCGTTTCGAGCATCAGAACTGCGAAAATTTTGAGTTTCTCAACCGTTTCTTACCTCCAAACTGCCATATCTCGCGAACGGATTGACCAATCCGCAAAATTTCTACTGCATCTGAAAGTAGAAACTCGCCCGATTACAACGGTGTGCGTACATCTCCCCTAGGCCGTTCTAGTCATTCGTTTCGAGCATCAGAACTGCGAAAATTTTGAGTTTCTCAAGCGTTTCTTACTTCCAAACTGCCATATCTCGCGAACGGATTGACCAATCCGCAAAATTTCTGTTGCATCTGAAAGTAGAAACTCGCCCGATTACAACGGTATGCGTACTTCTCCCCTAGGCCGTTCTAGTCATTCGTTTCGAGCATCAGAACTGCGAAAATTTTGAGTTTCTCAAGCGTTTCTTACATCCAAACGGCCATATCTCGCGAACGGATTGACCAATCCGCAAAATTTCTGTTGCATCTGAAAGTAGAAACTCGTCCGATTACAACGGTATGCGTACTTCTCCCCTAGGCCGTTCCAGTTATTCGTTTCGAGCATCAGAACGGCGAAAATTTTGAGTTTCTCAAGCGTTTCTTACTTCCAAACTGCCATATCTCGCGAACGGATCGACCAATCCGCAAAATTTCTGTTGCATCTGAAAGTAGAAACTCGCCCGATTACAACTGTATGCGTACTTCTCCCCTAGGCCGTTCTAGTCATTCGTTTCGAGCATCAGAACTGCGAAAATTTTGAGGTTCTCAAGCGTTTCTTATCTCCAAACTGCCATATCTCCGGAACGGATAGATCAATCCGCAAAATTTTTGTTGCATCTGAAAGTAGAAACTCGCCCGATTACAACGGTATCCGTACTCTTCCCATAGGCCGTTCTAGTTATTCGTTTCGAGCATCAGAACTGCGAAAATTTTGAGTTTCTCAACCGTTTCTTACCTCCAAACTGCCATATCTCGCGAACCGATTGACCAATCCGCAAAATTTCTATTGCATCTGAAAGTAGAAACTCGCCCGATTACAACGGTGTGCGTACATCTCCCCTAGGCCGTTCTAGTCATTCGTTTCGAGCATCAGAGCTGCGAAAATTTTGAGTTTCTCAAGCGTTTCTTATCTCCAAACTGCCATATCTCACGAACGGATTGACCAATCCGCAAAATTTCTGTTGCATCTGAAAGTAGAAACTCGCCCGATTACAACGGTATGCGTACTTTTCCCCTAGGCCGTTCTAGTTATTCGTTTCGAGCATCATAACTGCGAAAATTTTGAGTTTCTCAAGCGTTTCTTACATCCAAACTGCCACATCTCGCCAACGGATTGACCAATCCGCAAAGTTTCTATTGCATCTGAAAGTAGAATCTCGCCCGATTACAACGGTATGTGTAGTTTTCCCCTAGGCCGTTCCAGTTATTCGTTTCGAGCATCAGAACTGCGAAAATTTTGAGTTTCTCAAGCGTTTCTTACTTCCAAACTGCCATATCTCGCGAACGGATCGACCAATCCGCAAAATTTCTGTTGCATCTGAAAGTAGAAACTCGCCCGATTATAACGGTATGCGTACTTCTCCCCTAGGTCGTTCTAGTCATTCGTTTCGAGCATCAGAACTGCGAAAATTTTGAGTTTCTCAAGCGTTTCTTACCTCCAAACTGCCATATCTCGCGAACGGATTGACCAATCCGCAAAATTTCTACTGCATCTGAAAGTAGAATCTCGCCCGATTACAACGGTGTGCGTACATCTCCCCTAGGCCGTTCTAGTCATTCGTTTCGAGCATCAGAACTGCGAAAATTTTGAGTTTCTCAAGCGTTTCTTACTTCCAAACTGCCATATCTCGCGAACGGATTGACCAATCCGCAAAATTTCTGTTGCATCTGAAAGTAGAAACTCGCCCGATTATAACGGCATGCGCACTTTTCCCCTAGGTCCTTCTAGTTATTCGTGTCGAGCATCAGAACTGCGAAAATTTTGAGGTTCTCAAGCGCTTCTTATCTCCAAACTGCCATATCTCGCGAAGGGATAGATCAATCCGCAAAATTTTTGTTGCATCTGAAAGTAGAAACTCGCCCGATTACAACGGTATCCGTACTCTTCCCATAGGCCGTTCTAGTTATTCGTTTCGAGCATCAGAACTGCGAAAATTTTGAGTTTCTCAACCGTTTCTTACCTCCAAACTGCCATATCTCGCGAACGGATTGACCAATCCGCAAAATTTCTACTGCATCTGAAAGTAG
The DNA here is from genome assembly GCF_051014685.1 of Ptiloglossa arizonensis. NCBI lineage: Eukaryota > Metazoa > Arthropoda > Insecta > Hymenoptera > Colletidae > Ptiloglossa > Ptiloglossa arizonensis. Next base: position 36,766 of record NW_027479034.1, on the reverse strand, counting down.
AAACTCGCCCGATTACAACGGTGTGCGTACATCTCCCCTAGGCCGTTCTAGTCATTCGTTTCGAGCATCAGAACTGCGAAAATTTTGAGTTTCTCAAGCGTTTCTTACCTCCAAACTGCCATATCTCGCGAACGGATTGACCAATCCGCAAAACTTCTGTTGCATCTGAAAGTAGAAACTCGCCCGATTATAACGGTATGCGTAGTTCTCCCCTAGGTCGTTCTAGTCATTCGTTTCGAGCATCAGAACTGCGAAAATTTTGAGTTTCTCAAGCGTTTCTTACCTCCAAACTGCCATATCTCGCGAACGGATTGACCAATCCGCAAAATTTCTATTGCATCTGAAAGTAGAATCTCGCCCGATTACAACGGTGTGCGTACATCTCCCCTAGGCCGTTCTAGTCATTCGTTTCGAGCATCAGAACTGCGAAAATTTTGAGTTTCTCAAGCGTTTCTTACTTCCAAACTGCCATATCTCGCGAACGGATTGACCAATCCGCAAAATTTCTGTTGCATCTGAAAGTAGAAACTCGCCCGATTATAACGGCATGCGCACTTTTCCCCTAGGTCGTTCTAGTTATTCGTGTCGAGCATCAGAACTGCGAAAATTTTGAGTTTCTCAAGCGTTTCTTATCTCCAAACTGCCATGTCTCGCGAACGGATCGACCAATCCGCAAAATTTCTGTTGCATCTGAAAGTAGAAACTCGCCCGATTACAACGGTATGCGTACTTCTCCCCTAGGCCGTTCTAGTCATTCGTTTCGAGCATCAGAACTGCGAAAATTTTGAGTTTCTCAAGCGTTTCTTACATCCAAACGGCCATATCTCGCGAACGGATTGACCAATCCGCAAAATTTCTGTTGCATCTGAAAGTAGAAACTCGTCCGATTACAACGGTATGCGTACTTCTCCCCTAGGCCGTTCCAGTTATTCGTTTCGAGCATCAGAACTGCGAAAATTTTGAGTTTCTCAAGCGTTTCTTACTTCCAAACTGCCATATCTCGCGAACGGATCGACCAATCCGCAAAATTTCTGTTGCATCTGAAAGTAGAAACTCGCCCGATTACAACTGTATGCGTACTTCTCCCCTAGGCCGTTCTAGTCATTCGTTTCGAGCATCAGAACTGCGAAAATTTTGAGGTTCTCAAGCGTTTCTTATCTCCAAACTGCCATATCTCCGGAACGGATAGATCAATCCGCAAAATTTTTGTTGCATCTGAAAGTAGAAACTCGCCCGATTACAACGGTATCCGTACTCTTCCCATAGGCCGTTCTAGTTATTCGTTTCGAGCATCAGAACTGCGAAAATTTTGAGTTTCTCAACCGTTTCTTACCTCCAAACTGCCATATCTCGCGAACCGATTGACCAATCCGCAAAATTTCTATCGCATCTGAAAGTAGAAACTCGCCCGATTACAACGGTGTGCGTACATCTCCCCTAGGCCGTTCTAGTCATTCGTTTCGAGCATCAGAGCTGCGAAAATTTTGAGTTTCTCAAGCGTTTCTTATCTCCAAACTGCCATATCTCACGAACGGATTGACCAATCCGCAAAATTTCTGTTGCATCTGAAAGTAGAAACTCGCCCGATTACAACGGTATGCGTACTTTTCCCCTAGGCCGTTCTAGTTATTCGTTTCGAGCATCAGAACTGCGAAAATTTTGAGTTTCTCATGCGATTCTTATCTCCAAACTGCCATATCTCGCGAACGGATTGACCAATCCGCAAAATTTCTGTTGCATCTGAAAGTAGAAACTCGTCCGATTACAACGGTATCCGTACTCTTCCCATAGGCCGTTCTAGTTATTCGTGTCGAGCATCAGAACTGCGAAAATTTTGAGGTTCTCAAGCGCTTCTTATCTCCAAACTGCCATATCTCGCGAAGGGATAGATCAATCCGCAAAATTTTTGTTGCATCTGAAAGTAGAAACTCGCCCGATTACAACGGTATCCGTACTCTTCCCATAGGCCGTTCTAGTTATTCGTTTCGAGCATCAGAACTGCGAAAATTTTGAGTTTCTCAACCGTTTCTTACCTCCAAACTGCCATATCTCGCGAACGGATTGACCAATCCGCAAAATTTCTACTGCATCTGAAAGTAGAAACTCGCCCGATTACAACGGTGTGCGTACATCTCCCCTAGGCCGTTCTAGTCATTCGTTTCGAGCATCAGAACTGCGAAAATTTTGAGTTTCTCAAGCGTTTCTTACCTCCAAACTGCCATATCTCGCGAACGGATTGACCAATCCGCAAAACTTCTGTTGCATCTGAAAGTAGAAACTCGCCCGATTATAACGGTATGCGTAGTTCTCCCCTAGGTCGTTCTAGTCATTCGTTTCGAGCATCAGAACTGCGAAAATTTTGAGTTTCTCAAGCGTTTCTTACCTCCAAACTGCCATATCTCGCGAACGGATTGACCAATCCGCAAAATTTCTATTGCATCTGAAAGTAGAATCTCGCCCGATTACAACGGTGTGCGTACATCTCCCCTAGGCCGTTCTAGTCATTCGTTTCGAGCATCAGAACTGCGAAAATTTTGAGTTTCTCAAGCGTTTCTTACTTCCAAACTGCCATATCTCGCGAACGGATTGACCAATCCGCAAAATTTCTGTTGCATCTGAAAGTAGAAACTCGCCCGATTATAACGGCATGCGCACTTTTCCCCTAGGTCGTTCTAGTTATTCGTGTCGAGCATCAGAACTGCGAAAATTTTGAGTTTCTCAAGCGTTTCTTATCTCCAAACTGCCATGTCTCGCGAACGGATCGACCAATCCGCAAAATTTCTGTTGCATCTGAAAGTAGAAACTCGCCCGATTACAACGGTATGCGTACTTCTCCCCTAGGCCGTTCTAGTCATTCGTTTCGAGCATCAGAACTGCGAAAATTTTGAGTTTCTCAAGCGTTTCTTACATCCAAACGGCCATATCTCGCGAACGGATTGACCAATCCGCAAAATTTCTGTTGCATCTGAAAGTAGAAACTCGTCCGATTACAACGGTATGCGTACTTCTCCCCTAGGCCGTTCCAGTTATTCGTTTCGAGCATCAGAACTGCGAAAATTTTGAGTTTCTCAAGCGTTTCTTACTTCCAAACTGCCATATCTCGCGAACGGATCGACCAATCCGCAAAATTTCTGTTGCATCTGAAAGTAGAAACTCGCCCGATTACAACTGTATGCGTACTTCTCCCCTAGGCCGTTCTAGTCATTCGTTTCGAGCATCAGAACTGCGAAAATTTTGAGGTTCTCAAGCGTTTCTTATCTCCAAACTGCCATATCTCCGGAACGGATAGATCAATCCGCAAAATTTTTGTTGCATCTGAAAGTAGAAACTCGCCCGATTACAACGGTATCCGTACTCTTCCCATAGGCCGTTCTAGTTATTCGTTTCGAGCATCAGAACTGCGAAAATTTTGAGTTTCTCAACCGTTTCTTACCTCCAAACTGCCATATCTCGCGAACCGATTGACCAATCCGCAAAATTTCTATCGCATCTGAAAGTAGAAACTCGCCCGATTACAACGGTGTGCGTACATCTCCCCTAGGCCGTTCTAGTCATTCGTTTCGAGCATCAGAGCTGCGAAAATTTTGAGTTTCTCAAGCGTTTCTTATCTCCAAACTGCCATATCTCACGAACGGATTGACCAATCCGCAAAATTTCTGTTGCATCTGAAAGTAGAAACTCGCCCGATTACAACGGTATGCGTACTTTTCCCCTAGGCCGTTCTAGTTATTCGTTTCGAGCATCAGAACTGCGAAAATTTTGAGTTTCTCATGCGATTCTTATCTCCAAACTGCCATATCTCGCGAACGGATTGACCAATCCGCAAAATTTCTGTTGCATCTGAAAGTAGAAACTCGTCCGATTACAACGGTATCCGTACTCTTCCCATAGGCCGTTCTAGTTATTCGTGTCGAGCATCAGAACTGCGAAAATTTTGAGGTTCTCAAGCGCTTCTTATCTCCAAACTGCCATATCTCGCGAAGGGATAGATCAATCCGCAAAATTTTTGTTGCATCTGAAAGTAGAAACTCGCCCGATTACAACGGTATCCGTACTCTTCCCATAGGCCGTTCTAGTTATTCGTTTCGAGCATCAGAACTGCGAAAATTTTGAGTTTCTCAACCGTTTCTTACCTCCAAACTGCCATATCTCGCGAACGGATTGACCAATCCGCAAAATTTCTACTGCATCTGAAAGTAGAAACTCGCCCGATTACAACGGTGTGCGTACATCTCCCCTAGGCCGTTCTAGTCATTCGTTTCGAGCATCAGAACTGCGAAAATTTTGAGTTTCTCAAGCGTTTCTTACCTCCAAACTGCCATATCTCGCGAACGGATTGACCAATCCGCAAAACTTCTGTTGCATCTGAAAGTAGAAACTCGCCCGATTATAACGGTATGCGTAGTTCTCCCCTAGGTCGTTCTAGTCATTCGTTTCGAGCATCAGAACTGCGAAAATTTTGAGTTTCTCAAGCGTTTCTTACCTCCAAACTGCCATATCTCGCGAACGGATTGACCAATCCGCAAAATTTCTATTGCATCTGAAAGTAGAATCTCGCCCGATTACAACGGTGTGCGTACATCTCCCCTAGGCCGTTCTAGTCATTCGTTTCGAGCATCAGAACTGCGAAAATTTTGAGTTTCTCAAGCGTTTCTTACTTCCAAACTGCCATATCTCGCGAACGGATTGACCAATCCGCAAAATTTCTGTTGCATCTGAAAGTAGAAACTCGCCCGATTATAACGGCATGCGCACTTTTCCCCTAGGTCGTTCTAGTTATTCGTGTCGAGCATCAGAACTGCGAAAATTTTGAGTTTCTCAAGCGTTTCTTACATCCAAACGGCCATATCTCGCGAACGGATTGACCAATCCGCAAAATTTCTGTTGCATCTGAAAGTAGAAACTCGTCCGATTACAACGGTATGCGTACTTCTCCCCTAGGCCGTTCCAGTTATTCGTTTCGAGCATCAGAACTGCGAAAATTTTGAGTTTCTCAAGCGTTTCTTACTTCCAAACTGCCATATCTCGCGAACGGATCGACCAATCCGCAAAATTTCTGTTGCATCTGAAAGTAGAAACTCGCCCGATTACAACTGTATGCGTACTTCTCCCCTAGGCCGTTCTAGTCATTCGTTTCGAGCATCAGAACTGCGAAAATTTTGAGGTTCTCAAGCGTTTCTTATCTCCAAACTGCCATATCTCCGGAACGGATAGATCAATCCGCAAAATTTTTGTTGCATCTGAAAGTAGAAACTCGCCCGATTACAACGGTATCCGTACTCTTCCCATAGGCCGTTCTAGTTATTCGTTTCGAGCATCAGAACTGCGAAAATTTTGAGTTTCTCAACCGTTTCTTACCTCCAAACTGCCATATCTCGCGAACCGATTGACCAATCCGCAAAATTCCTATTGCATCTGAAAGTAGAAACTCGCCCGATTACAACGGTGTGCGTACATCTCCCCTAGGCCGTTCTAGTCATTCGTTTCGAGCATCAGAGCTGCGAAAATTTTGAGTTTCTCAAGCGTTTCTTATCTCCAAACTGCCATATCTCACGAACGGATTGACCAATCCGCAAAATTTCTGTTGCATCTGAAAGTAGAAACTCGCCCGATTACAACGGTATGCGTACTTTTCCCCTAGGCCGTTCTAGTTATTCGTTTCGAGCATCAGAACTGCGAAAATTTTGAGTTTCTCATGCGATTCTTATCTCCAAACTGCCATATCTCGCGAACGGATTGACCAATCCGCAAAATTTCTGTTGCATCTGAAAGTAGAAACTCGTCCGATTACAACGGTATCCGTACTCTTCCCATAGGCCGTTCTAGTTATTTGTTTCGAGCATCAGAACTGCGAAAATTTTGAGTTTCTCAACCGTTTCTTACCTTCAAACTGCCATATCTCGCGAACGGATTGACCAATCCGCAAGATTTCTATTGCATCTGAAAGTAGAAACTCGCCCGATTACAACGGTGTGCGTACATCTCCCCTAGGCCGTTCTAGTCATTCTAGTCATTTTGAGTTTCTCAAGCGTTTCTTACCTCCAAACTGCCATATCTCGCAAACGGATTGACCAATCCGCAAAATTTCTGTTGCATCTGAAAGTAGAAACTCGTCCGATTACAACGGTATGTGTAGTTTTCCCCTAGGCCGTTCCAGTTATTCGTTTCGAGCATCAGAACTGCGAAAATTTTGAGTTTCTCAAGCGTTTCTTACCTCCAAACTGCCATATCTCGCGAACGGATTGACCAATCCGCAAAATTTCTGTTGCATTTGAAAGTAGAAACTCGCCCGATTACAACGGTATCCGTACTTTTCCCCTAGGCCGTTCTAGTTATTCGTTTCGAGCATCAGAACTGCGAAAATTTTGAGTTTCTCAAGCGTTTCTTACCTCAAAACTGCCATATCTCGCGAACGGATCGACCAATCCGCAAAATTTCTGTTGCATCTGAACGTAGAAACACGCCCGATTACATCAGTATGCGTACTTTTCCCCTAGGCCGTTCTAGTCATTCGTTTCGAGCATCAGAACTGCGAAAATTTTGAGTTTCTAAAGCGTTTCTTATATCCAAACGGCCATATCTCGCGAACGGATTGACCAATCCGCAAAAGTTTTGTTGCATCTGAAAGTAGAATCTCGCCCGATTACAACGGTATGCGTACTTCTCCCCTAGGCCGTTCTAGTCATTCGTTTCGAGCATCAGAACTGCGAAAATTTTGAGTTTCTCAAGCGTTTCTTATCTCCAAACTGCCATATCTCGCGAACGGATTGACCAATCCGCAAAATTTCTGTTGCATCTGAAAGTAGAAACTCGTCCGATTACAACGGTGTGTGTAGTTTTCCCCTAGGCCGTTCCAGTTATTCGTTTCGAGCATCAGAACTGCGAAAATTTGGAGTTTCTCAAGCGTTTCTTACCCCCAAACTGCCATATCTCGCGAACGGATTGACCAATCCGCAAAATTTCTGTTGCATCTGAAAGTAGAAACTCGCCCGATTACAACGGTGTGTGTAGTTTTCCCCTAGGCCGTTCTAGTTATTCGTTTCGAGCATCAGAACTGCGAAAATTTGGAGTTTCTCAAGCGTTTCTTATCTCCAAACTGCCATATCTCGCGAACGGATTGTTCAATCCGCAAAATTTCTGTTGCGTCTGAAAGTAGAAACTAGCCCCATTACAACGGTATGCGCACTTTTCCCCTGGGCCGTTCTAGTTATTCGTTTCGAGCATCAGAACTGCGAAAATTTTGAGTTTCTAAAGCGTTTCTTACATCCAAACGGCCATATCTCGCGAACGGATTGACCAATCCGCAAAATTTCTGTTGCATCTGAAAGTAGAAACTCGCCCGATTACAACGGTAGGTGTAGTTTTCCCCAAGGTCGTTCTAGTTATTCGTTTCGAGCATCAGAACTGCGAAAATTTTGAGTTTCTCAAGCGTTTCTTACATCCAAACTGCCATATCTCGCGAACGGATCGACCAATCCGCAAAATTACTGTTGCATCTGAAAGTAGAAACTCGCCCGATGACATCGGTATGCGTACTTTTCCCCTAGGCCGTTCTTGTTATTCGTTTCGAGCATGAGAACTGCGAAAATTTTGAGTTTCTCAAGCGTTTCTTACCTCCAAACTGCCACATCTCGCGAACGGATTGACCAATCCGCAAAATTTCTGTTGCATCTGAAAGTAGAAACTCGCCCGATTACAACGGTATGTGTAGTTTTCCCCTAGGCCGTTCCAGTTATTCGTTTCGAGCATCAGAACTGCGTAAATTTTGAGTTTCTCAAGCGTTTCTTACCTCCAAACTGCCACATCTCGCGAACGGATTGACCAATCCGCAAAATTTCTGTTGCATCTGAAAGTAGAAACTCGCCCGATTACAACGGTATGTGTAGTTTTCCCCTAGGCCGTTCTAGTTACTCGTTTCGAGCATCATAACTGCGAAAATTTTGTGTTTCTGGAGCGTTTCTTATCTCCAAACTGCCATATCCCGCGAACGGATTGTTCAATCCGCAAAATTTCTGTTGCGTCTGAAAGTAGAAACTAGCCCCATTACAACGGTATGCGCACTTTTCCCCTAGGCCGTTCTAGTTATTCGTTTCGAGCATCAGAACTGCGAAAATTTTGAGTTTCTCAAGCGTTTCTTACCTGCAAACTGCCATATCTCGCGAACGGATTGACCAACCCGCAAAATTGCTGTTGCATCTGAAAGTAGAAACTCGCCCGATTACAACGGTATGCGTACTTTTCCCCTAGGCCGTTCTAGTTATTCGTTTCGAGCATCAGAACTGCGAAAATTTTGAGTTTCTCAAGTGTTTCTTACCTCCAAACTGCCATATCTCGCGAACGGATTGACCAATCCGCAAAATTTCTGTTGCATCTGAAAGTAGAAACTCGCCCGATTACAACGGTATGCGTACTTCTCCCCTAGGCCGTTCTAGTCATTCGTTTCGAGCATCAGAACTGCGAAAATTTTGAGTTTCTCATGCGATTCTTATCTCCAAACTGCCATATCTCGCGAACGGATTGACCAATCCGCAAAATTTCTGTTGCATCTGAAAGTAGAAACTCGCCCGATTACAACGGTATGCGTACTTCTCCCCTAGGCCGTTCTAGTCATTCGTTTCGAGCATCAGAACTGCGAAAATTTTGAGTTTCTCATGCGATTCTTATCTCCAAACTGCCATATCTCGCGAATGGATTGACCAATCCGCAAAATTTCTGTTGCATCTGAAAGTAGAAACTCGCCCGATTACAACGGTATGCGTACTTCTCCCCTAGGCCGTTCTAGTTATTCGTTTCGAGCATCATAACTGCGAAAATTTTGAGTTTCTCAAGCGTTTCTTACATCCAAACGGCCATATCTCGCGAACGGATTGACCAATCCGCAAAATTTCTGTTGCATCTGAAAGTAGAAACTCGTCCGATTACAACGGTATCCGTACTCTTCCCATAGGCCGTTCTAGTTATTCGTTTCGAGCATCAGAACTGCGAAAATTTTGAGTTTCTCAACCGTTTCTTACCTCCAAACTGCCATATCTCGCGAACGGATTGAACAATCCGCAAAATTTCTATTGCATCTGAAAGTAGAAACTCGCCCGATTACAACGGTGTGCGTACATCTCCCCTAGGCCGTTCTAGTCATTCGTTTCGAGCATCAGAACTGCGAAAATTTTGAGTTTCTCAAGCGTTTCTTACTTCCAAACTGCCATATCTCGCGAACGGATTGACCAATCCCCAAAATTTCTGTTGCATCTGAAAGTAGAAACTCGCCCGATTACAACGGTATGCGTACTTCTGCCCTAGGCCGTTCTAGTTATTCGTTTCGAGCATCAGAACTGCGAAAATTTTGAGTTTCTCAAGCGTTTCTTACCTCCAAACTGCCATATCTCGCAAACGGATTGACCAATCCGCAAAATTTCTGTTGCATCTGAAAGTAGAAACTCGTCCGATTACAACGGTATGTGTAGTTTTCCCCTAGGCCGTTCCAGTTATTCGTTTCGAGCATCAGAACTGCGAAAATTTTGAGTTTCTCAAGCGTTTCTTACCTCCAAACTGCCATATCTCGCGAACGGATTGACCAATCCGCAAAATTTCTGTTGCATTTGAAAGCAGAAACTCGCCCGATTACAACGGTATCCGTACTTTTCCCCTAGGCCGTTCTAGTTATTCGTTTCGAGCATCAGAACTGCGAAAATTTTGAGTTTCTCAAGCGTTTCTTACCTCAAAACTGCCATATCTCGCGAACGGATCGACCAATCCGCAAAATTTCTGTTGCATCTGAACGTAGAAACACGCCCGATTACATCAGTATGCGTACTTTTCCCCTAGGCCGTTCTAGTCATTCGTTTCGAGCATCAGAACTGCGATAATTTTGAGTTTCTCAAGCGTTTCTTATCTCCAAACTGCCATATCTCGCGAACGGATTGACCAATCCGCAAAATTTCTGTTGCATCTGAAAGTAGAAACTCGTCCGATTACAACGGTGTGTGTAGTTTTCCCCTAGGCCGTTCCAGTTATTCGTTTCGAGCAACAGAACTGCGAAAATTTTGAGTTTCTCAAGCGTTTCTTATCTCCAAACTGCCATATCTCGCGAACGGATTGACCAATCCGCAAAATTTCTGTTGCATCTGAAAGTAGAAACTCGCCCGATTACAACGGTATGCGTACCTCTCCCCTAGGCCGTTCTAGTCATTCGTTTCGAGCATCAGAACTGCGAAAATTTTGAGTTTCTCATGCGATTCTTATCTCCAAACTGCCATATCTCGCGAACGGATTGACCAATCCGCAAAATTTCTGTTGCATCTGAAAGTAGAAACTCGCCCGATTACAACGGTATGCGTACTTCTCCCCTAGGCCGTTCTAGTCATTCGTTTCGAGCATCAGAACTGCGAAAATTTTGAGTTTCTCATGCGATTCTTATCTCCAAACTGCCATATCTCGCGAATGGATTGACCAATCCGCAAAATTTCTGTTGCATCTGAAAGTAGAAACTCGCCCGATTACAACGGTATGCGTACTTCTCCCCTAGGCCGTTCTAGTCATTCGTTTCGAGCATCAGAACTGCGAAAATTTTGAGTTTCTCACGCGTTTCTTATCTCCAAACTGCCATATCTCGCGAACGGATTGACCAATCCGCAAAATTTCTGTTGCATCTGAAAGTAGAAACTCGTCCGATTACAACGGTGTGTGTAGTTTTCCCCTAGGCCGTTCCAGTTATTCGTTTCGAGCATCAGAACTTCGAAAATTTGGGGTTTCTCAAGCGTTTCTTACCCCCAAACTGCCATATCTCGCGAACGGATTGACCAATCCGCAAAATTTCTGTTGCATCTGAAAGTAGAAACTCGCCCGATTACAACGGTGTGTGTAGTTTTCCCCTAGGCCGTTCTAGTTATTCGTTTCGAGCATCAGAACTGCGAAAATTTTGAGTTTTTCAAGCGTTTCTTACTTCCAAACTGCCACATCTCGCGAACGGATTGACTGATCCTCAAAATTACTGTTGCATCTGAAAGTAGAAACTTGCTCGATTACAACAGTGGGTGTAGTTTTCCCATAGGCCGTTCTAGTTATTCGTTTCGGGCATCAGAACTGCGAAAATTTTGAGTTTCTCAAGCGTTTCTTACCTCCAAACTGCCACATCTCGCGAACGGATTGACTGATCCTCAAAATTTCTGTTGCATCTGAAAGTAGAAACTCGGCCGATTAGAACGGTATCCGTACTTTTCCCCTAGGCCGTTCTATTTACTCGTTTCGAGCATCATAACTGCAAAAATTTTGAGTTTCTCAAGCGTTTCTTACCTCCAAACTGCCATGTCTCGCGAACGGATTGATCAACCCGCAAAATTGCTGTTGCATCTGAAAGTAGAAACTCGCCCGATTACAACGGTAGGTGTAGTTTTCCCCTAGGTCGTTCTAGTTATTCGTTTCGAGCATCAGAACTGCGAAAATTTTGAGTTTGTCAAGCGTTTCTTACTTCCAAACTGCCATATCTCGCGAACGGATTGACCAGTCCGCAAAATTTCTGTTGCATTTGAAAGTAGAAATTCGCCCGATTACAACGGTATGCGCACTTTTCCCCTGGGCCGTTCTAGTTATTCGTTTCGAGCATCAGAACTGCGAAAATTTTGAGTTTCTAAAGCGTTTCTTACATCCAAACGGCCATATCTCGCGAACGGATTGAACAATCCGCAAAATTTCTGTTGCATCTGAAAGTAGAAACTCGCCCGATTACAACGGTAGGTGTAGTTTTCCCCTAGGTCGTTCTAGTTATTCGTTTCGAGCATCAGAACTGCGAAAATTTATTTTTCTCAAGCGTTTCTTACATCCAAACTGCCATATCTCGCGAACGGATCGACCAATCCGCAAAATTACTGTTGCATCTGAAAGTAGAAACTCGCCCGATGACATCGGTATGCGTACTTTTCCCCTAGGCCGTTCTTGTTATTCGTTTCGAGCATGAGAACTGCGAAAATTTTGAGTTTCTCAAGCGTTTCTTACCTCCAAACTGCCACATCTCGCGAACGGATTGACCAAACCGCAAAATTTCTGTTGCATCTGAAAGCAGAAACTCGCCCGATTACAACGGTATGTGTAGTTTTCCCCTAGGCCGTTCCAGTTATTCGTTTCGAGCATCAGAACTGCGAAAATTTTGAGTTTTTCAAGCGTTTCTTACTTCCAAACTGCCACATCTCGCGAACAGATTGACCAATCCGCAAAATTTCTGATGCATCTGAAAGTAGAAACTCGCCCGCTTACAACGGTATGTGTAGTTTTCACGTAGGCCGTTCCAGTTATTCGTTTCGAGCATCAGAACTGCGAAAATTTTGAGTTTCTCAAGCGTTTCTTACATCCAAACTGCCATATCTCGCGAACGGATTGACCAATCCGCAAAATTTCTATTGCATCTGAAAGTAGAAACTCGCCCGATTACAACGGTATGTGTAGTTTTCCCCTAGGCCGTTCTACTTATTCGTTTCGAGCATCAGAACTGCAAAAATTTTGAGTTTCTATAGCGTTTCTTACATCCAAACGGCCATATCTCGCGAACGGATTGACCAATCCGCAAAGTTTCTATTGCATCTGATAGTAGAAACTCGCCCGATTACAACGGTATGTGTAGTTTTCGCCTAGGCCGTTCTACTTATTCGTTTCGAGCATCAGAACTGCAAAAATTTTGAGTTTCTATAGCGTTTCTTACATCCAAACGGACATATCTCGCGAACGGATTGACCAATCCGCAAAATTTCTGTTGCATCTGAAAGTAGATACTCGCCCGATTACAACGGTAGGTGTAGTTTTCCCCTAGGCCGTTCTAGTTACTTGTTTCGAGCATCAGAACTGCGAAAATTTTGAGTTTCTCAAGCGTTTCTTACCTCCAAACTGCCACATCTCGCGAACGGATTGACCAATCCACAAAATTTCTGTTGCATCTGAAAGTAGAAACTCGCCCGATTAGAACGGTATCCGTACTTTTCCCCTAGGCCGTTCTATTTACTCGTTTCGAGCATCATAACTGCGAAAATTTTGAGTTTCTCAAGCGTTTCTTACCTCCAAACTGCCATGTCTCGCGAACGGATTGATCAATCCGCAAAATTTCTGTTGCATCTGAAAGTAGAAACTCGCCATATTACAACGGTATGCGCACTTTTCCCCTAGGCCGTTCTAGTTATTCGTGTCGAGCATCAGAACTGCGAAAATTTTGAGTTTCTCAAGCGTTTCTTACCTCCAAACTGCCACATCTCGCGAACGGATTGACTGATCCTCAAAATTTCTGTTGCATCTGAAAGTAGAAACTCGCCCGATTAGAACGGTATCCGTACTTTTCCCCTAGGCCGTTCTAGTTACTCGTTTCGAGCATCATAACTGCAAAAATTTTGAGTTTCTATAGCGTTTCTTACATCCAAACGGACATATCTCGCGAACGGATTGACCAATCCGCAAAATTTCTGTTGCATCTGAAAGTAGATACTCGCCCGATTACAACGGTAGGTGTAGTTTTCCCCTAGGCCGTTCTAGTTACTTGTTTCGAGCATCAGAACTGCGAAAATTTTGAGTTTCTCAAGCGTTTCTTACCTCCAAACTGCCACATCTCGCGAACGGATTGACCAATCCGCAAAATTTCTGTTGCATCTGAAAGTAGAAACTCGCCATATTACAACGGTATGCGCACTTTTCCCCTAGGCCGTTCTAGTTATTCGTGTCGAGCATCAGAACTGCGAAAATTTTGAGTTTCTCAAGCGTTTCTTACCTCCAAACTGCCATATCTCGCGAACGGTTTGACCAATCCGCAAAATTTCTGTTGCATCTGAAAGTAGAAACTTGCTCGATTACAACAGTGGGTGTAGTTTTCCCATAGGCCGTTCTAGTTATTCGTTTCGGGCATCAGAACTGCGAAAATTTTGAGTTTCTCAAGCGTTTCTTACCTCCAAACTGCCACATCTCGCGAACGGATTGACTGATCCTCAAAATTTCTGTTGCATCTGAAAGTAGAAACTCGCCCGATTAGAACGGTATCCGTACTTTTCCCCTAGGCCGTTCTATTTACTCGTTTCGAGCATCATAACTGCAAAAATTTTGAGTTTCTCAAGCGTTTCTTACCTCCAAACTGCCATGTCTCGCGAACGGATTGATCAATCCGCAAAATTTCTGTTGCATCTGAAAGTAGAAACTCGCCATATTACAACGGTATGCGCACTTTTCCCCTAGGCCGTTCTAGTTATTCGTGTCGAGCATCAGAACTGCGAAAATTTTGAGTTTCTCAAGCGTTTCTTACCTCCAAACTGCCATATCTCGCGAACGGTTTGACCAATCCGCAAAATTTCTGTTGCATCTGAAAGTAGAAACTTGCTCGATTACAACAGTAGGTGTAGTTTTCCCATAGGCCGTTCTAGTTATTCGTTTCGGGCATCAGAACTGCGAAAATTTTGAGTTTCTCAAGCGTTTCTTACCTCCAAACTGCCACATCTCGCGAACGGATTGACTGATCCGCAAAATTTCTATTGCATCTGAAAGTAGAAACTCGCCCGATTACAACGGTATGTGTAGTTTTCGCCTAGGCCGTGCTACTTATTCGTTTCGAGCATCAGAACTGCAAAAATTTTGAGTTTCTATAGCGTTTCTTACATCCAAACGGACATATCTCGCGAACGGATTGCCCAATCCGCAAAATTTCTGTTGCATCTGAAAGTAGATACTCGCCCGATTACAACGGTAGGTGTAGTTTTCCCCTAGGCCGTTCTAGTTACTTGTTTCGAGCATCAGAACTGCGAAAATTTTGAGTTTCTCAAGCGTTTCTTACCTCCAAACTGCCACATCTCGCGAACGGATTGACCAATCCGCAAAATTTCTGTTGCATCTGAAAGTAGAAACTCGCCCGATTACAACGGTATGCGCACTTTTCCCCTAGGCCGTTCTAGTTATTCGTGTCGAGCATCAGAACTGCGAAAACTTTGAGTTTCTCAAGCGTTTCTTACCTCCAAACTGCCATATCTCGCGAACGGATTGACCAATCCGCAAAATTTCTGTTGCATCTGAAAGTAGAAACTCGCCCGATTACAACAGTAGGTGTAGTTTTCCCATAGGCCGTTCTAGTTATTCGTTTCGGGCATCAGAACTGCGAAAATTTTGAGTTTCTCAAGCGTTTCTTACCTCCAAACTGCCACATCTCGCGAACGGATTGACTAATCCTCAAAATTTCTGTTGCATCTGAAAGTAGAAACTCGCCCGATTACAACGGTATGTGTAGTTTTCCCCTAGGCCGTTTATGTTATATCGTTTCGAGCATCAGAACTGCGAAAATTTTGAGTTTCTAAAGCGTTTCTTACATCCAAACGGCCATATCTCGCGAACGGATTGACCAATCCGCAAAATTTCTGTAGCATCTGAAAGTAGAAACTCGCCCGATTACAACGGTAGGTGTAGTTTTCCCCTAGGCCGTTCTAGTTATTTGTTTCGAGCATCAGAACTGCGAAAATTTTGAGTTTCTCAAGCGTTTCTTACCTCCAAACTGCCACATCTCGCGAATGGATTGACCAATCCGCAAAATTTCTGTTGCATCTGAAAGTAGAAACTCGCCCGATTAGAACGGTATCCGTACTTTTCCCCTAGGCCGTTCTAGTTACTCGTTTCGAGCATCATACCTGCGAAAATTTTGAGTTTCTCAAGCGTTTCTTATCTCCAAACGGCCATATCTCGCGAACGGATTGACCAATCCGCAAAATTTCTGTTGCATTTGAAAGTAGAAACTCGCCCGATTACAATGGTATGCCCACTTTTCCCCTAGGTCGTTCTAGTTATTCGTGACGAGCATCAGAACTGCGAAAATTTTGAGTTTCTCAAGCGTTTCTTATCTCCAAACTGCCATGTCTCGCGAACGGATTGATCAATCCGCAAAATTTCTGTTGCATCTGAAAGTAGAAACTCGCCCGATTACAACGGTATGCGCACTTTTCCCCTAGGCCGTTCTAGTTATTCGTGTCGAGCATCAGAACTGCGAAAATTTTGAGTTTCTCAAGCGTTTCTTACCTCCAAACTGCCATATCTCGCGAACGGATTGACTAATCCTCAAAATTTCTGTTGCATCTGAAAGTAGAAACTCGCCCGATTACAACGGTAGGTGTAGTTTTCCCATAGGCCGTTCTAGTTATTCGTTTCGGGCATCAGAACTGCGAAAATTTTGAGTTTCTCAAGCGTTTCTTACCTCCAAACTGCCACATCTCGCGAACGGATTGACTAATCCTCAAAATTTCTGTTGCATCTGAAAGTAGAAACTCGCCCGATTACAACGGTATGTGTAGTTTTCCCCTAGGCCGTTCCAGTTATATCGTTTCGAGCATCAGAACTGCGAAAATTTTGAGTTTCTCAAGCGTTTCTTACCTCCAAACTGCCATATCTCGCGAACGGATTGACCAATCCGCAAAATTTCTGTTGCATTTGTAAGTAGAAACTCGCCCGATTACAATGGTATGCACACTTTTGCCCTGGGCCGTTCTAGTTATTCGTTCCGAGCATCAGATCTGCGAAAATTTTGAGTTTCTAAAGCGTTTCTTACATCCAAACGGCCATATCTCGCGAACGGATTGACCAATCCGCAAAATTTCTATTGCATCTGAAAGTAGAAACTCGCCCGATTACAACGGTGGGTGTAGTTTTCCCATAGGCCGTTCTAGTTATTCGTTTCGGGCATCAGAACTGGGAAAATTTTGAGTTTCTCAAGCGTTTCTTACCTCCAAACTGCCACATCTCGCGAACGGATTGACTAATCCTCAAAATTTCTGTTGCATCTGAAAGTAGAAACTCGCCCGATTACAACGGTATGTGTAGTTTTCCCCTAGGCCGTTCTAGTTATTTGTTTCGAGCATCAGAACTGCGAAAATTTTGAGTTTCTAAAGCGTTTCTTACATCCAAACGGCCATATCTCGCGAACGGATTGACCAATCCGCAAAATTTCTGTAGCATCTGAAAGTAGAAACTCGCCCGATTACAACGGTAGGTGTAGTTTTCCCCTAGGCCGTTCTAGTTATTTGTTTCGAGCATCAGAACTGCGAAAATTTTGAGTTTCTCAAGCGTTTCTTACATCCGAACGGACATATCTCGCGAACGGATTGACCAATCCGCAAAATTTCTGTTGCATCTGAAAGTAGATACTCGCCCGATTACAACGGTAGGTGTAGTTTTCCCCTAGGCCGTTCTAGTTACTTGTTTCGAGCATCAGAACTGCGAAAATTTTGAGTTTCTCAAGCGTTTCTTACCTCCAAACTGCCACATCTCGCGAACGGATTGACCAATCCGCAAAATTTCTGTTGCATCTGAAAGTAGAAACTCGCCCGATTAGAACGGTATCCGTACTTTTCCCCTAGGCCGTTCTATTTACTCGTTTCGAGCATCATAACTGCGAAAATTTTGAGTTTCTCAAGCGTTTCTTACCTCCAAACTGCCATGTCTCGCGAACGGATTGATCAATCCGCAAAATTTCTGTTGCATCTGAAAGTAGAAACTCGCCATATTACAACGGTATGCGCACTTTTCCCCTAGGCCGTTCTAGTTATTCGTGTCGAGCATCAGAACTGCGAAAATTTTGAGTTTCTCAAGCGTTTCTTACCTCCAAACTGCCATATCTCGCGAACGGTTTGACCAATCCGCAAAATTTCTGTTGCATCTGAAAGTAGAAACTTGCTCGATTACAACAGTAGGTGTAGTTTTCCCATAGGCCGTTCTAGTTATTCGTTTCGGGCATCAGAACTGCGAAAATTTTGAGTTTCTCAAGCGTTTCTTACCTCCAAACTGCCACATCTCGCGAACGGAGTGACTGATCCTCAAAATTTCTGTTGCATCTGAAAGTAGAAACTCGCCCGATTAGAACGGTATCCGTACTTTTCCCCTAGGCCGTTCTAGTTACTCGTTTCGGGCATCAGAACTGCGAAAATTTTGAGTTTCTCAAGCGTTTCTTACATCCAAACGGACATATCTCGCGAACGGATTGACCAATCCGCAAAATTTCTGTTGCATCTGTAAGTAGATACTCGCCCGATTACAACGGTAGGTGTAGTTTTCCCCTAGGCCGTTCTAGTTACTTGTTTCGAGCATCAGAACTGCGAAAATTTTGAGTTTCTCAAGCGTTTCTTACCTCCAAACTGCCACATCTCGCGAACGGATTGACCAATCCGCAAAATTTCTGTTGCATCTGAAAGTAGAAACTCGCCCGATTAGAACGGTATCCGTACTTTTCCCCTAGGCCGTTCTATTTACTCGTTTCGAGCATCATAACTGCGAAAATTTTGAGTTTCTCAAGCGTTTCTTACCTCCAAACTGCCATGTCTCGCGAACGGATTGATCAATCCGCAAAATTTCTGTTGCATCTGAAAGTAGAAACTCGCCATATTACAACGGTATGCGCACTTTTCCCCTAGGCCGTTCCAGTTATTCGTGTCGAGCATCAGAACTGCGAAAATTTTGAGTTTCTCAAGCGTTTCTTACCTCCAAACTGCCATATCTCGCGAACGGTTTGACCAATCCGCAAAATTTCTGTTGCATCTGAAAGTAGAAACTTGCTCGATTACAACAGTAGGTGTAGTTTTCCCATAGGCCGTTCTAGTTATTCGTTTCGGGCATCAGAACTGCGAAAATTTTGAGTTTCTCAAGCGTTTCTTACCTCCAAACTGCCACATCTCGCGAACGGATTGACTGATCCTCAAAATTTCTGTTGCATCTGAAAGTAGAAACTCGCCCGATTAGAACGGTATCCGTACTTTTCCCCTAGGCCGTTCTAGTTACTCGTTTCGAGCATCATAACTGCAAAAATTTTGAGTTTCTATAGCGTTTCTTACATCCAAACGGCCATATCTCGCGAACGGATTGACCAATCCGCAAAATTTCTGTTGCATCTGAAAGTAGATACTCGCCCGATTACAACGGTAGGTGTAGTTTTCCCCTAGGCCGTTCTAGTTACTTGTTTCGAGCATCAGAACTGCGAAAATTTTGAGTTTCTCAAGCGTTTCTTACCTCCAAACTGCCACATCTCGCGAACGGATTGACCAATCCGCAAAATTTCTGTTGCATCTGAAAGTAGAAACTCGCCATATTACAACGGTATGCGCACTTTTCCCCTAGGCCGTTCTAGTTATTCGTGTCGAGCATCAGAACTGCGAAAATTTTGAGTTTCTCAAGCGTTTCTTACCTCCAAACTGCCATATCTCGCGAACGGTTTGACCAATCCGCAAAATTTCTGTTGCATCTGAAAGTAGAAACTTGCTCGATTACAACAGTGGGTGTAGTTTTCCCATAGGCCGTTCTAGTTATTCGTTTCGGGCATCAGAACTGCGAAAATTTTGAGTTTCTCAAGCGTTTCTTACCTCCAAACTGCCACATCTCGCGAACGGATTGACTGATCCTCAAAATTTCTGTTGCATCTGTAAGTAGATACTCGCCCGATTACAACGGTAGGTGTAGTTTTCCCCTAGGCCGTTCTAGTTACTTGTTTCGAGCATCAGAACTGCGAAAATTTTGAGTTTCTCAAGCGTTTCTTACCTCCAAACTGCCACATCTCGCGAACGGATTGACCAATCCGCAAAATTTCTGTTGCATCTGAAAGTAGAAACTCGCCCGATTAGAACGGTATCCGTACTTTTCCCCTAGGCCGTTCTATTTACTCGTTTCGAGCATCATAACTGCGAAAATTTTGAGTTTCTCAAGCGTTTCTTACCTCCAAACTGCCATGTCTCGCGAACGGATTGATCAATCCGCAAAATTTCTGTTGCATCTGAAAGTAGAAACTCGCCATATTACAACGGTATGCGCACTTTTCCCCTAGGCCGTTCTAGTTATTCGTGTCGAGCATCAGAACTGCGAAAATTTTGAGTTTCTCAAGCGTTTCTTACCTCCAAACTGCCATATCTCGCGAACGGTTTGACCAATCCGCAAAATTTCTGTTGCATCTGAAAGTAGAAACTTGCTCGATTACAACAGTAGGTGTAGTTTTCCCATAGGCCGTTCTAGTTATTCGTTTCGGGCATCAGAACTGCGAAAATTTTGAGTTTCTCAAGCGTTTCTTACCTCCAAACTGCCACATCTCGCGAACGGATTGACTGATCCTCAAAATTTCTGTTGCATCTGAAAGTAGAAACTCGCCCGATTAGAACGGTATCCGTACTTTTCCCCTAGGCCGTTCTAGTTACTCGTTTCGGGCATCAGAACTGCGAAAATTTTGAGTTTCTCAAGCGTTTCTTACATCCAAACGGACATATCTCGCGAACGGATTGACCAATCCGCAAAATTTCTGTTGCATCTGTAAGTAGATACTCGCCCGATTACAACGGTAGGTGTAGTTTTCCCCTAGGCCGTTCTAGTTACTTGTTTCGAGCATCAGAACTGCGAAAATTTTGAGTTTCTCAAGCGTTTCTTACCTCCAAACTGCCACATCTCGCGAACGGATTGACCAATCCGCAAAATTTCTGTTGCATCTGAAAGTAGAAACTCGCCCGATTAGAACGGTATCCGTACTTTTCCCCTAGGCCGTTCTATTTACTCGTTTCGAGCATCATAACTGCGAAAATTTTGAGTTTCTCAAGCGTTTCTTACCTCCAAACTGTCATGTCTCGCGAACGGATTGATCAATCCGCAAAATTTCTGTTGCATCTGAAAGTAGAAACTCGCCATATTACAACGGTATGCGCACTTTTCCCCTAGGCCGTTCCAGTTATTCGTGTCGAGCATCAGAACTGCGAAAATTTTGAGTTTCTCAAGCGTTTCTTACCTCCAAACTGCCATATCTCGCGAACGGTTTGACCAATCCGCAAAATTTCTGTTGCATCTGAAAGTAGAAACTTGCTCGATTACAACAGTAGGTGTAGTTTTCCCATAGGCCGTTCTAGTTATTCGTTTCGGGCATCAGAACTGCGAAAATTTTGAGTTTCTCAAGCGTTTCTTACCTCCAAACTGCCACATCTCGCGAACGGATTGACTGATCCTAAAAATTTCTGTTGCATCTGAAAGTAGAAACTCGCCCGATTAGAACGGTATCCGTACTTTTCCCCTAGGCCGTTCTAGTTACTCGTTTCGAGCATCATAACTGCAAAAATTTTGAGTTTCTATAGCGTTTCTTACATCCAAACGGACATATCTCGCGAACGGATTGACCAATCCGCAAAATTTCTGTTGCATCTGAAAGTAGATACTCGCCCGATTACAACGGTAGGTGTAGTTTTCCCCTAGGCCGTTCTAGTTACTTGTTTCGAGCATCAGAACTGCGAAAATTTTGAGTTTCTCAAGCGTTTCTTACCTCCAAACTGCCACATCTCGCGAACGGATTGACCAATCCGCAAAATTTCTGTTGCATCTGAAAGTAGAAACTCGCCATATTACAACGGTATGCGCACTTTTCCCCTAGGCCGTTCTAGTTATTCGTGTCGAGCATCAGAACTGCGAAAATTTTGAGTTTCTCAAGCGTTTCTTACCTCCAAACTGCCATATCTCGCGAACGGTTTGACCAATCCGCAAAATTTCTGTTGCATCTGAAAGTAGAAACTTGCTCGATTACAACAGTGGGTGTAGTTTTCCCATAGGCCGTTCTAGTTATTCGTTTCGGGCATCAGAACTGCGAAAATTTTGAGTTTCTCAAGCGTTTCTTACCTCCAAACTGCCACATCTCGCGAACGGATTGACTGATCCTCAAAATTTCTGTTGCATCTGAAAGTAGAAACTCGGCCGATTAGAACGGTATCCGTACTTTTCCCCTAGGCCGTTCTATTTACTCGTTTCGAGCATCATAACTGCAAAAATTTTGAGTTTCTCAAGCGTTTCTTACCTCCAAACTGCCATGTCTCGCGAACGGATCGATCAATCCGCAAAATTTCTGTTGCATCTGAAAGTAGAAACTCGCCATATTACAACGGTATGCGCACTTTTCCCCTAGGCCGTTCTAGTTATTCGTGTCGAGCATCAGAACTGCGAAAATTTTGAGTTTCTCAAGCGTTTCTTACCTCCAAACTGCCATATCTCGCGAACGGTTTGACCAATCCGCAAAATTTCTGTTGCATCTGAAAGTAGAAACTTGCTCGATTACAACAGTAGGTGTAGTTTTCCCATAGGCCGTTCTAGTTATTCGTTTCGGGCATCAGAACTGCGAAAATTTTGAGTTTCTCAAGCGTTTCTTACCTCCAAACTGCCACATCTCGCGAACGGATTGACTGATCCGCAAAATTTCTATTGCATCTGAAAGTAGAAACTCGCCCGATTACAACGGTATGTGTAGTTTTCGCCTAGGCCGTTCTACTTATTCGTTTCGAGCATCAGAACTGCAAAAATTTTGAGTTTCTATAGCGTTTCTTACATCCAAACGGACATATCTCGCGAACGGATTGCCCAATCCGCAAAATTTCTGTTGCATCTGAAAGTAGATACTCGCCCGATTACAACGGTAGGTGTAGTTTTCCCCTAGGCCGTTCTAGTTACTTGTTTCGAGCATCAGAACTGCGAAAATTTTGAGTTTCTCAAGCGTTTCTTACCTCCAAACTGCCACATCTCGCGAACGGATTGACCAATCCGCAAAATTTCTGTTGCATCTGAAAGTAGAAACTCGCCCGATTAGAACGGTATCCGTACTTTTCCCCTAGGCCGTTCTATTTACTCGTTTCGAGCATCATAACTGCGAAAATTTTGAGTTTCTCAAGCGTTTCTTACCTCCAAACTGCCATGTCTCGCGAACGGATTGATCAATCCGCAAAATTTCTGTTGCATCTGAAAGTAGAAACTCGCCATATTACAACGGTATGCCCACTTTTCCCCTAGGTCGTTCTAGTTATTCGTGACGAGCATCAGAACTGCGAAAATTTTGAGTTTCTCAAGCGTTTCTTATCTCCAAACTGCCATGTCTCGCGAACGGATTGATCAATCCGCAAAATTTCTGTTGCATCTGAAAGTAGAAACTCGCCCGATTACAACAGTAGGTGTAGTTTTCCCATAGGCCGTTCTAGTTATTCGTTTCGGGCATCAGAACTGCGAAAATTTTGAGTTTCTCAAGCGTTTCTTACCTCCAAACTGCCACATCTCGCGAACGGATTGACTAATCCTCAAAATTTCTGTTGCATCTGAAAGTAGAAACTCGCCCGATTACAACGGTATGTGTAGTTTTCCCCTAGGCCGTTCCAGTTATATCGTTTCGAGCATCAGAACTGCGAAAATTTTGAGTTTCTCAAGCGTTTCTTACTTCCAAACTGCCATATCTCGCGAACGGATTGACCAATCCGCAAAATTTCTGTTGCATTTGTAAGTAGAAACCCGCCCGATTACAATGGTATGCACACTTTTGCCCTGGGCCGTTCTAGTTATTCGTTCCGAGCATCAGATCTGCGAAAATTTTGAGTTTCTAAAGCGTTTCTTACATCCAAACGGCCATATCTCGCGAACGGATTGACCAATCCGCAAAATTTCTATTGCATCTGAAAGTAGAAACTCGCCCGATTACAACGGTAGGTGTAGTTTTCCCATAGGCCGTTCTAGTTATTCGTTTCGGGCATCAGAACTGGGAAAATTTTGAGTTTCTCAAGCGTTTCTTACATCCAAACTGCCACATCTCGCGAACGCATTGACTAATCCTCAAAATTTCTGTTGCATCTGAAAGTAGAAACTCGCCCGATTACAACGGTATGTGTAGTTTTCCCCTAGGCCGTTCTAGTTATTTGTTTCGAGCATCAGAACTGCGAAAATTTTGAGTTTCTAAAGCGTTTCTTACATCCAAACGGCCATATCTCGCGAACGGATTGACCAATCCGCAAAATTTCTGTAGCATCTGAAAGTAGAAACTCGCCCGATTACAACGGTAGGTGTAGTTTTCCCCTAGGCCGTTCTAGTTATTTGTTTCGAGCATCAGAACTGCGAAAATTTTGAGTTTCTCAAGCGTTTCTTACCTCCAAACTGCCACATCTCGCGAACGGATTGACCAATCCGCAAAATTTCTGTTGCATCTGAAAGTAGAAACTCGCCCGATTACAACGGTGGGTGTAGTTTTCCCATAGGCCGTTCTAGTTATTCGTTTCGGGCATCAGAACTGCGAAAATTTTGAGTTTCTCAAGCGTTTCTTACCTCCAAACTGCCACATCTCGCGAACGGATTGACTAATCCTCAAAATTTCTGTTGCATCTGAAAGCAGAAGCTCGCCCGATTACAACGGTATGTGTAGTTTTCCCCTAGGCCGTTCCAGTTATATCGTTTCGAGCATCAGAACTGCGAAAATTTTGAGTTTCTCAAGCGTTTCTTACCTCCAAACTGCCATATCTCGCGAACGGATTGACCAATCCGCAAAATTTCTGTTGCATTTGTAAGTAGAAACTCGCCCGATTACAATGGTATGCACACTTTTGCCCTGGGCCGTTCTAGTTATTCGTTCCGAGCATCAGAACTGCGAAAATTTTGAGTTTCTAAAGCGTTTCTTACATCCAAACGGCCATATCTCGCGAACGGATTGACCAATCCGCAAAATTTCTATTGCATCTGAAAGTAGAAACTCGCCCGATTACAACGGTAGGTGTAGTTTTCCCATAGGCCGTCCTAGTTATTCGTTTCGGGCATCAGAACTGGGAAAATTTTGAGTTTCTCAAGCGTTTCTTACCTCCAAACTGCCACATCTCGCGAACGGATTGACTAATCCTCAAAATTTCTGTTGCATCTGAAAGTAGAAACTCGCCCGATTACAACGGTATGTGTAGTTTTCCCCTAGGCCGTTCTAGTTATTTGTTTCGAGCATCAGAACTGCGAAAATTTTGAGTTTCTAAAGCGTTTCTTACATCCAAACGGCCATATCTCGCGAACGGATTGACCAATCCGCAAAATTTCTGTAGCATCTGAAAGTAGAAACTCGCCCGATTACAACGGTAGGTGTAGTTTTCCCCTAGGCCGTTCTAGTTATTTGTTTCGAGCATCAGAACTGCGAAAATTTTGAGTTTCTCAAGCGTTTCTTACCTCCAAACTGCCACATCTCGCGAACGGATTGACCAATCCGCAAAATTTCTGTTGCATCTGAAAGTAGAAACTCGCCCGATTAGAACGGTATCCGTACTTTTCCCCTAGGCCGTTCTAGTTACTCGTTTCGGGCATCATACCTGCGAAAATTTTGAGTTTCTCAAGCGTTTCTTATCTCCAAACTGCCATATCTCGCGAACGGATTGATCAATCCGCAAAATTTCTGTTGCGTCTGAAAGTAGAAACTCGCCCGATTACAATGGTATGCCCACTCTTCCCCTAGGTCGTTCTAGTTATTCGTGACGAGCATCAGACCTGCGAAAATTTTGAGTTTCTCAAGCGTTTCTTATCTCCAAACTGCCATGTCTCGCGAACGGATTGATCAATCCGCAAAATTTCTGTTGCATCTGAAAGTAGAAACTCGCACGATTACAACGGTATGCGCACTTTTCCCCTAGGCCGTTCTAGTTATTCGTGTCGAGCATCAGAACTGCGAAAATTTTGAGTTTCTCAAGCGTTTCTTATCTCCAAACTGCCATATCTCGCGAACGGATTGATCAATCCGCAAAATTTCTGTTGCGTCTGAAAGTAGAAACTCGCCCGATTACAATGGTATGCCCACTCTTCCCCTAGGTCGTTCTAGTTATTCGTGACGAGCATCAGACCTGCGAAAATTTTGAGTTTCTCAAGCGTTTCTTATCTCCAAACTGCCATGTCTCGCGAACGGATTGATCAATCCGCAAAATTTCTGTTGCATCTGAAAGTAGAAACTCGCACGATTACAACGGTATGCGCACTTTTCCCCTAGGCCGTTCTAGTTATTCGTTTCGAGCATCAGAACTGCGAAAATTTTGAGTTTCTCAAGCGTTTCTTACCTCCAAACTGCCACATCTCGCGAACGGAATGACCAATCCGCAAAATTTCTGTTGCATCTGAAAGTAGAAACTCGCCCGATTACAACGGTATGCGCACTTTTGCCCTGGGCCGTTCTAGTTATTCGTTCCGAGCATCAGAACTGCGAAAATTTTGAGTTTCTAAAGCGTTTCTTACATCCAAACGGCCATATCTCGCGAACGGATTGACCAATCCGCAAAATTTCTATTGCATCTGAAAGTAGAAACTCGCCCGATTACAACGGTAGGTGTAGTTTTCCCCTAGGCCGTTACAGTTATTCGTTTCGAGCATCAGAACTGCGAAAATTTTGAGTTTCTCAAGCGTTTCTTACCTCCAAACTGCCACATCTCGCGCACGGAATGACCAATCCGCAAAATTTCTGTTGCATCTGAAAGTAGAAACTCGCCCGATTACAACGGTAGGTGTAGTTTTCCCATAGGCCGTTCTAGTTATTCGTTTCGGGCATCAGAACTGCGAAAATTTTGAGTTTCTCAAGCGTTTCTTACCTCCAAACTGCCACATCTCGCGAACGGATTAACTAATCCTCAAAATTTCTGTTGCATCTGAAAGTAGAAACTCGTCCCGTTACAACGGTATGTGTAGTTTTCCCCTAGGCCGTTCCAGTTATATCGTTTCGAGCATCAGAACTGCGAAAATTTTGAGTTTCTCAAGCGTTTCTTACCTCCAAACTGCCATATCTCGCGAACGGATTGACCAATCCGCAAAATTTCTGTTGCATTTGAAAGTAGAAACTCGACCGATTACAATGGTATGCGCACTTTTGCCCTGGGCCGTTCTAGTTATTCGTTCCGAGCATCAGAACTGCGAAAATTTTGAGTTTCTAAAGCGTTTCTTACATCCAAACGGCCATATCTCGCAAACGGATTGACCAATCCGCAAAATTTCTGTAGCATCTGAAAGTAGAAACTCACCCGATTACAACGGTAGGTGTAGTTTTCCCCTAGGCCGTTCTGGTTACTCGTTTCGAGCATCATAACTGCGAAAATTTTGAGTTTCTCAAGCGTTTCTTATCTCCAAACTGCCATATCACGCGAACGGATTGATCAATCCGCAAAATTTCTGTTGCATCTGAAAGTAGAAACTCGCCCGATTAGAACGGTATCCGTACTTTTCCCCTAGGCCGTTCTAGTTACTCGTTTCGAGCATCATAACTGCGAAAATTTTGAGTTTCTCAAGCGTTTCTTATCTCCAAACTCCCATATCTCGCGAACGGATTGATCAATCCGCAAAATTTCTATTGCGTCTGAAAGTAGAAACTCGCCCGATTACAACGGTATGCGCACTCTTCCCATAGGCCGTTCTAGTTATTCGTTTCGAGCATCAGAACTGCGAAAATTTTGAGTTTCTCAAGCGTTTCTTACCTCCAAGCTACCATATCTCGCGAACGGATTGACCAATCCGCAAAATTTCTATTGCATCTGAAAGTAGAAACACGCCCGATTACAACGGTATGTGTAGTTTTCCCCTAGGCCGTTCTAGTTATTCGTTTCGGGCATCAGAACTGCGAAAATTTTGAGTTTCTCAAGCGTTTCTTACCTCCAAACTGCCACATCTCGCGAACGGATTGACTAATCCTCAAAATTTCTGTAGCATCTGAAAGTAGAAACTCACCCGATTACAACGGTAGGTGTAGTTTTCCCCTAGGCCGTTCTGGTTACTCGTTTCGAGCATCATAACTGCGAAAATTTTGAGTTTCTCAAGCGTTTCTTATCTCCAAACTGCCATATCACGCGAACGGATTGATCAATCCGCAAAATTTCTGTTGCATCTGAAAGTAGAAACTCGCCCGATTAGAACGGTATCCGTACTTTTCCCCTAGGCCGTTCTAGTTACTCGTTTCGAGCATCATAACTGCGAAAATTTTGAGTTTCTCAAGCGTTTCTTATCTCCAAACTCCCATATCTCGCGAACGGATTGATCAATCCGCAAAATTTCTATTGCGTCTGAAAGTAGAAACTCGCCCGATTACAACGGTATGCGCACTCTTCCCATAGGCCGTTCTAGTTATTCGTTTCGAGCATCAGAACTGCGAAAATTTTGAGTTTCTCAAGCGTTTCTTACCTCCAAGCTACCATATCTCGCGAACGGATTGACCAATCCGCAAAATTTCTATTGCATCTGAAAGTAGAAACACGCCCGATTACAACGGTATGTGTAGTTTTCCCCTAGGCCGTTCTAGTTATTCGTTTCGGGCATCAGAACTGCGAAAATTTTGAGTTTCTCAAGCGTTTCTTACCTCAAACTGCCACATCTCGCGAACGGATTGACTAATCCTCAAAATTTCTGTTGCATCTGAAAGTAGAAACTCGCCCGAGTACAACGGTATGTGTAGTTTTCCCCTAGGCCGTTCCAGTTATATCGTTTCGAGCATCAGAACTGCGAAAATTTTGAGTTTCTAAAGCGTTTCTTACATCCAAACGGCCATATCTCGCGAACGGATTGACCAATCCGCAAAATTTCTGTAGCATCTGAAAGTAGAAACTCGCCCGATTACAACGGTATGCGCACTTTTCCCTAGGCCGTTCTAGTTATTTGTTTCGAGCATCAGAACTGCGAAAATTTTGAGTTTCTCAAGCGTTTCTTACCTCCAAACTGCCACATCTCGCGAACGGATTGACCAATCGCAAAATTTCTGTTGCATCTGAAAGTAGAAACTCGCCCGATTAGAACGGTATCCGTACTTTTCCCTAGGCCGTTCTAGTTACTCGTTTCGAGCATCATACCTGCGAAAATTTTGAGTTTCTCAAGCGTTTCTTATCTCCAAACTGCCATATCTCGCGAACGGATTGACCAATCCGCAAAATTTTCTGTTGCATTTGAAAGTAGAAACTCGACCGATTACAATGGTATGCACACTTTTGCCCTGGCCGTTCTAGTTATTCGTTCCGAGCATCAGAACTCTGCGAAATTTTGAGTTTCTAAAGCGTTTCTTACATCCAAACGGCCATATCTCGCGAACGGATTGACCAATCCGCAAAATTTCTATTGCATCTGAAAGTAGAAACTCGCCCGATTACAACGGTAGGTGTAGATTTCCCCTAGGCCGTTCTAGTTATTCGTTTCGAGCATCAGAACTGCGAAAATTTTGAGTTTCTCAGCGTTTCTTACCTCCAAACTGCCACATCTCGCGAACGGAATGACCAATCCGCAAAATTTCTGTTGCATCTGAAAGTAGAAACTCGCCCGATTAGAACGGTATCCGTACTTTTCCCCTAGGCCGTTCTAGTTACTCGTTTCGAGCATCATACCTGCGAAAATTTTGAGTTTCTCAAGCGTTTCTTATCTCCAAACGGCCATATCTCGCGAACGGATTGACCAATCCGCAAAATTTCTGTTGCATTTGAAAGTAGAAACTCGCCCGATTACAATGGTATGCCCACTTTTCCCCTAGGTCGTTCTAGTTATTCGTGACGAGCATCAGAACTGCGAAAATTTTGAGTTTCTCAAGCGTTTCTTATCTCCAAACTGCCATGTCTCGCGAACGGATTGATCAATCGGCAAAATTTCTGTTGCATCTGAAAGTAGAAACTCGCCCGATTACAACGGTAGGCGCACTTTTCCCCTAGGCCGTTCTAGTTATTCGTGTCGAGCATCAGAACTGCGAAAATTTTGAGTTTCTCAAGCGTTTCTTACCTCCAAACTGCCATATCTCGCGAACGGATTGACTAATCCTCAAAATTTCTGTTGCATCTGAAAGTAGAAACTCGCCCGATTACAACGGTAGGTGTAGTTTTCCCATAGGCCGTTCTAGTTATTCGTTTCGGGCATCAGAACTGCGAAAATTTTGAGTTTCTCAAGCGTTTCTTACCTCCAAACTGCCACATCTCGCGAACGGATTGACTAATCCTCAAAATTTCTGTTGCATCTGAAAGTAGAAACTCGCCCGATTACAACGGTATGTGTAGTTTTCCCCTAGGCCGTTCCAGTTATATCGTTTCGAGCATCAGAACTGCGAAAATTTTGAGTTTCTCAAGCGTTTCTTACCTTCAAACTGCCATATCTCGCGAACGGATTGACCAATCCGCAAAATTTCTGTTGCATTTGTAAGTAGAAACTCGCCCGATTACAATGGTATGCACACTTTTGCCCTGGCCGTTCTAGTTATTCGTTCCGAGCACCAGAACTGCGAAAATTTTGAGTTTCTAAAGCGTTTCTTACCTCCAAACTGTCATATCTCGCGAACGGATTGACCAATCCGCAAAATTTCTGTTGCATTTGAAAGTAGAAACTCGCCCGATTACAATGGTATGCGCACTTTCCCCTGGGCCGTTCTAGTTATTCGTTTTCGAGCATCAGAACTGCGAAATTTTGAGTTTCTAAAGCGTTTCTTATCTCCAAACTGCCCATATCTCGCGAACGGATTGACCAATCCTCAAAATTTCTGTTGCATCTGAAAGTAGAAACTCGCCCGATTACAACGGTATGTGTACTTCTCCCCTAGGCCGTTCTAGTCATTCGTTTCGAGCATCAGAACTGCGAAAATTTGAGTTTCTCAAGCGTTTTTATCTCCAAACTGCCATGTCTCGGCGAACGGATTGATCAATCCCCAAAATTTCTGTTGCATCTGAAAGTAGAAACTCGCCCGATTACAACGGTGTGCGCACTTTTCCCCTAGGCCGGTCTAGTTATTCGTGTCGAGCATCAGAACTGCGAAAATTTTGAGTTTCTCAAGCGTCTCTTATCTCCAAACTGCCATATCTCGCGAACGGATTGACCCAATCCGCAAAATTTCTATTGCATCTGAAAGTAGAAACTCGCCCGATTACAACGGTATGTGTAGTTTTCCCCTAGGCCGTTTCTACTTATTCGTTTCGAGCATCAGAACTGCAAAAAATTTTGAGTTTCTAAAGCGTTTCTTATCTCCAAACTGCCACATCTCGCGAACGGATTGACCAATCCGCAAAATTTCTGTTGCATCTGAAAGTAGAAACTCGCCCGATTACAACGGTATGCGCACTTTTCCCCTAGGCCTTTCTAGTTATTCGTGTCGAGCGTCAGAACTGCGAAAATTTTGAGTTTCTCAAGCGTTTCTTATCTCCAAACTGCCATATCTCGCGAACGGATTGACCAATCCGCAAAATTTCTGTTGCATCTGAAAGTAGAAACTCGTCCGTATTACAACGCTAGGTGTAGTTTTCCCCCTAGGCCGTTCCAGTTATTCGTTTCGAGCATCAGAGACTGCGAAAATTTGAGTTTCTCAAGCGTTTCTTACCTCCAAACTGCCATATCTCGCGAACGGATTGACCAATCCGCAAAATTTCTATTGCATCTGAAAGTTGAAACTCGCCCGATTACAACGGTATGTGTAGTTTTCCCCTAGGCCGTTCTACTTATTCGTTTCGAGCATCAGAACTCGCAAAAATTTTGAGTTCCTAAGCGTTTCTTACATCCAAACGGCCATATCTCGCGAACGGATTGACCAATCCGCAAAATTTCTGTTGCAT
The DNA here is from genome assembly GCF_051014685.1 of Ptiloglossa arizonensis. Taxonomy (NCBI): domain Eukaryota; kingdom Metazoa; phylum Arthropoda; class Insecta; order Hymenoptera; family Colletidae; genus Ptiloglossa; species Ptiloglossa arizonensis. Next base: position 5,465 of record NW_027479034.1, on the reverse strand, counting down.
CTGAAAGTAGATACTCGCCCGATTACAACGGTATGCGTACTTCTCCCCCTAGGCCGTTCTAGTCATTCGTTTCGAGCATCAGAACTGCGAAAATTTTGAGTTTCTCAAGCGTTTCTTATCTCCAAACTGCCATGTCTCGCGAACGGATTGATCAATCCGCAAAATTTCTGTTGCATCTGAAAGTAGAAAACTCGCCCGATTACAACGGTATGGCCACTTTTCCCCTAGGCCGGTCTAGTTATTCGTGTCGAGCATCAGAACTGCGAAAATTTTGAGTTTCTCAAGCGTCTCTTATATCCAAACTGCCATATCTCGCGAACGGATTGACCAATCCGCAAAATTTCTGTTGCATTTGAAAGTAGAAACTCGCCCGATTACAACGGTATGCGCACTTTTCCCCTAGGCCGTTCTAGTTATTCGTGTCGAGCATCAGAACTGCGAAAATTTTGAGTTTCTAAAGCGTTTCTTGCATCCAAACGGCCATATCTCGCGAACGGATTGACCAATCCGCAAAATTTCTGTAGCATCTGAAAGTAGAAACTCGCCCGATTACAACGGTAGGTGTAGTTTTCCCCTAGGCCGTTCTAGTTATTCGTTTTGAGCATCAGAACTGCGAAAATTTTGAGTTTCTCAAGCGTTTCTTACCTCCAAACTGCCACATCTCGCGAACGGATTGATCAATCCGCAAAATTTTGTTGCATCTGAAAGTAGAAACTCGCCCGATTACAACGGTATCCGTACTTTTACCCTAGGCCGTTCTAGTTACCGTTTCGAGCATCATAACTGCGAAAATTTTGAGTTTCTCAAGCGTTTCTTATCTCCAAACTGCCATATCTCGCGAACGAATTGATCAATCCGCAAAATTTCTGTTGCGTCTGAAAGTAGAAACTCGCCCGATTACAACGGTATGCGCACTTTTCCCCTAGGCCGTTCTAGTTATTCGTGTCGAGCATCAGAACTGCGAAAATTTTGAGTTTCTCAAGCGTTTCTTACCTCCAAACTGCCATATCTCGCGAACGGATTGACCAATCCGCAAAATTTCTGTTGCATTTGAAAGTAGAAACTCGCCCGATTACAACGGTAGGTGTAGTTTTTCTCTAGGCCGTTCTAGTTATTCGTTTCGGGCATCAGAACTGCGAAAATTTTGAGTTTCTCAAGCGTTTCTTATCTCCAAACTGCCACATCTCGCGAACGGATTGACCAATCCGCAAAATTTCTGTTGCATCTGAAAGTAGAAACTCGCCCGATTTCAACGGTATGCGCACTTTTCCCCTAGGGCCGTTCTAGTTATTCGTGTCGAGCGTCAGAAATGCGAAAATTTTGAGTTTCTCAAGCGTTTCTTATCTCGAAACTGCCATATCTCGCGAACGGATTGACCAATCCGCATAATTTCTGTTGCATCTGAAAGTAGAAACTCGTCCGATTACAACGGTATGTGTAGTTTTCCCTAGGCCGTTCCAGTTACTCGTTTCGTGCATCAGAACTGCGAAAATTTTGAGTTTCTCAAGCGTTTCTTACCTCCAAACTGCCATATCTCGCGAACGGATTGACCAATCCGCAAATTTCTGTTGCATCTGAAAGTAGAAACTCGCCCGATTACAACGGTAGGTGTAGTTTTCCTCTAGGCCGTTCTAGTTATTGGTTTCGGGCATCAGAACTGCGAAAATTTTGAGTTTCTCAAGCGTTTCTTACCTCCAAACTGCACATCTCGCGACTGATTGACCCAATCCTCAAAATTTCTGTTGCATCTGAGAGTAGAAACTCGCCCGATTACAACGGTGGGTGTAGTTTTCCCCCTGGGCCGTTCTAGTTATTCGTTTCGAGCATCAGAACTGCGAAAATTTTGAGTTTCTCAAGCGTTTCTTACCTCCAAACAGCCACATCTCGCGAACGAATGACCAATCCGCAAAATTTCTGTTGCATCTGAAAGTAGAAACTCGCCCGATTAGAACGGTATCCGTACTTTTCCCCTAGGGCCGTTCTAGTTACCGTTTCGAGCATCATAACTGCGAAATTTTGAGTTTCTCAAGCGTTTCTTACCTCCAAACTGCCACATCTCGCGAACGGATTGACCAATCCTCAAAATTTCTGTTGCATCTGAGAGTAGAAACTCGCCCGATTACAACGGTAGGTGTAGTTTTCCACTAGGCCGTTCTGGTTACTTGTTTCGAGCATCATAACTGCGAAAATTTTGAGTTTCTCAGCGTTTCTTATCTCCAAACTGCCATATCTCGCGAACGGATTGATCAATCCGCAAAATTTCTGTTGCATCTGAAAGTAGAAACTCGCCCGATTAGAACGGTATCCGTACTTTTCCCCTAGGCCGTTCTAGTTACTCGTTCCGAGCATCAGAACTGCGAAAATTTTGAGTTTCTAAAGCGTTTCTTACATCCAAACGGCCATATCTCGCGAACGGATTGACCAATCCGCAAAATTCTGTAGCATCTGAAAGTAGAAACTCACCCGATTACAACGGTAGGGTGTAGTTTTCCCCTAGGCCGTTCTGGTTACTCGTTTCGAGCATCATAACTTGCGAAAATTTTGAGTTTCTCAAGCGTTTTCTTATCTCCAAACTGCCATATCTCGCGAACGGACTGATCCAATCCGCAAAATTTCTGTTGCGTCTGAAAGTAGAAACTCGCCCGATTACAACGTATGCGCACTCTTCCCCATAGGCCGTTCTAGTTATTCGTTTCGAGTATCAGAACTGCGAAAATTTTGAGTTTCTCAAGCGTTTCTTACCTCCAAGCTGCCATATCTCGCGAACGGATTGACCAATCCGCAAAATTTCTATTGCATCTGAAAGTAGAAACTCGCCCGATTACAACGGTATGTGTAGTTTTCCCCTAGGCCGTTCTACTTATTCGTTTCGAGCATCAGAACTGCAAAAAATTTGAGTTTTCTAAGCGTTTCTTACATCCAAACGGCCATATCTCGCGATCGGATTGACCAATCCGCAAAATTTCTGGTTGCATCTGAAAGTAGATACTCGCCCGATTACAACGGTAGTGTGTAGTTTTCCCTAGGCCGTTCTAGTTATTCGTTTCGAGCATCAGAACTGCGAAAATTTTGAGTTTCTCAAGCGTTTCTTACCTCCAAACTGCCACATCTCGCGAACGGAATGACCAATCCGCAAAATTTCTGTTGCATCTGAAAGTAGAAACTCGCCGATAAGAACGGTATACGTACTTTTCCCCTAGACCGTTCTAGTTACTCGTTTCGAGCATCATAACTGCGAAAATTTTGAGTTTCTCAAGCGTTTCTTATCTCCCAAACTGCCATATCTCGCGAACGGATTGATCAATCCGCAAAATTTCTGTTGCGTCTGAAAGTAGAAACTCGCCCGATTACAACGGTATGCGCACTCTTCCATAGGCCGTTCTAGTTATTCAGTTTCCGAGCATCAGAAACTGCGAAAATTTTGAGTTTCTCAAGCGTTTCTTACCTCCAAGCTGCCATATCTCGCGAACGATCGACCAATCCGCAAATTTCTGTTGCATCTGAAAGTAGAACTGGCCCGATTTACAACGGTAGGTGTCGTTTTCCCCCTAGGGCCGTTCTAGTTATTCTTTTCGAGCATCAGAACTGCGAAAATTTTGAGTTTCTCAAGCGTTTCTTACATCCAAACTGCCACATCTCGCGAACGGATCGACCAATCCGCAAAATTTCTGTGCATCTGAAAGTAAGAAACTCGCCCGATTATAACGGTGTGCGCACTTTTCCCCTAGGTCGTTCTAGTTATTCGTGTCGAGCATCAGAACTGCGAAATTTTGAGTTTCTCAAGCGGTTTCTTACCTCCAAACTGCCACATCTCGCGAACGGATTGACCAATCCTCAAAATTTCTGTTGCATCTGAAAGTAGAAAACTCGCCCGATTACAACGGTATGTGTAGTTTTCCCCTAGGCCGTTCCAGTTATTCGTTCGAGTATCAGAACTGCGAAATTTTGAAGTTTCCTCAAGCGTTTCTTACATCCAAACTGCCATATCTCGCGAACGGATTGACCAATCCCGCAAAATTTCTGTTGCATTTGAAAGTAGAAACTCGCCCGATTACAATGGTATGCGCACTTTTCCCTGGGCCGTTCTAGTTAGTCGTTTCGAGCATCAGAACTGCGAAAATTTTGAGTTTCTAAAGCGTTTCTTATCTCCAAACTGCCATATCTCGCGAACGGATTGACCAATCCGCAAAAATTTCTGTTGCATCTGAAAGTAGAAACTCGCCCGATTACAACGGTATGCGTACTTCTCCCTAGGCCGTTCTAGTCATTCGTTTCGAGCATCAGAACTGCGAAAATTTTGAGTTTCTCGAGCGTTTTTATCTCCAAACTGCCATGTCTCGCGAACGGATTGATCAATCCCCAAAATTTCTGTTGCATCTGAAAGTAGAAACTCGCCCGATTACAACGGTATGCGCACTTTTCCCCTAGGCCGGTCTAGTTATTCGTGTCGAGCATCAGAACTGCGAAAATTTTGAGTTTCTCAAGCGTCTCTTATCTCCAAACTGCCATATCTCGCGAACGGATTGACCAATCCGCAAAATTTCTATTGCATCTGAAAGTAGAAACTCGCCCGATTACAACGGTATGGGTACTTCTCCCCTAGGCCGTTCTAGTCATTCGTTTCGAGCATCAGAACTGCGAAAATTTTGAGTTTCTCAAGCGTTTCTTATCTCCAAACTGCCATGTCTCGCGAACGGATTGATCAATCCGCAAAATTTCTGTTGCATCTGAAAGTAGAAACTCGCCCGATACAACGGTATGCGCACTTTTTCCCCTAGGCCGGTCTAGTTATTCGTGTCGAGCATCAGAACTGCGAAAATTTTGAGTTTCTCAAGCGTCTCTTATCTCCAAACTGCCATATCTCGCGAACGGATTGACCCAATCCGCAAAATTTCTGTTGCATCTGAAAGTAGAAACTCGCCCCGATTACAACGGTAGGTGTAGTTTTCCCCTAGGCGTTCTAGTTATTCGTTTCGAGCATCAGAACCTGCGAAAATTTTGAGTTTTCTCATGCGTTTCTTACCTCCAAACTGCCACATCTCGCGAACGGATTGATCAATCCGCAAAATTTTTGTTGCATCTGAAAGTAGAAACTCGCCCGATTACAACGGTATCCGTACTTTTCCCCTAGGCCGTCCTAGTTACCGTTTCGAGCATCATAACTGCGAAAATTTGAGTTTCTCAAGCGTTTCTTATCTCCAAACTGCCATATCTCGCGAACGGATCGACCAATCCGCAAAATTTCTGTTGCATCTGAAAGTAGAAACTCGCCGATTACAACGGTATGTGTAGTTTTCCCCCTAGGCCGTTCCAGTTATTCGTTTCGAGTATCAGAACTGCGAAAATTTTGAGTTTCTCAGCGTTTCTTACCTCAAACTGCCATATCTCGCCGAACGGATTGGACCAATCCGCAAAATTTCTGTGGCATTTGAAAGTAGAAACTCGCCCGATTACAATGGTATGCG